>NC_080093.1:300000-552500 GCF_950005125.1 Chionomys nivalis
GAAACAAGTCTAAGATCTCCTTAGTAAATTAGCAGCATGGGAGGGAATGGGGAGAGTGGTAGGTGAGTGGAGAGGGGAAAAGGTGGAAAGGAGAGGAGAACATGAGGGATCCAGAAGATTGAATTGGGTAAAGGACAGAGAGGGAGAGCAAGGAAAGAGATATCTTGAAAGAGAGAACCATTGTGGGGTTAGTGAGAAACCAGGCACTAGAAAAACTCCCAGGAAACCACAAAGAAGAATCTATGCAATAGTAGAGAGTGTACCTAAATGGTTCCTCCCCTGTAATCAGACTGATGACTACATTAATTGACATCATAGAACCTTCACCCAGTAACTGATGGATGCAAATGCAGAGATCCACAGCTAAGCACTGATCCAAACTCCTAGAGTCCAGAAATTACAAGCAAAGGGGTCAAGACCATGGTGGAAATCCCCACAGAAACAGCTGATTCAAGCTAGTAGGCACTCACTAACCCTGGAATGACAGCTGAGGAACCAGTATAAGACCAAACTAGGCCCTCTGAATGAGGGTGACAGTTGTGTGGCATGGGCAGTTGATGGGACCACTAGCAATGGAACTAGAATTTATCCCTAGGGCATGAACTGGCTCTTTGGAGACCATTCCCTAAGGAGGGATACCTTACTCGGCTAAGATAAAGAAACAAGAGCTTTGGTCCTGCCTCAAGTGATGTGACAGACTTTGTTGATTCCCCCATGGAAGGCCTCACCCTCTCTGAGGAGTGGATGGGGACTGGGGTGGGGTAGGGTGGAAAGAAAGTGGGAAGAGTGGGAGGACGAGAGGGAGAGGAAACTGGGTTTGGTATACAGAATAAGATTGTTTTAAAAATTTAAAAAAAAGAAAAGAAACATGTCTAAGATATTGGTCAAGCTTTCATAATTAATAAGAAGTCTCCATGTGGCTATTTGGGAGCTGGCAGGTGAGACAGAAAAAGTCTGACTACAGAAGTTATGTGGGATTCCCCTCTGTATGCTGTGAATACCACTGATTAATAAACTGCCTTGAGCCCATGATAGGGTAGAGTAGAGCTAGGCAAGGAAAACTAAACTGAATGCTGGAAGAAAGGAAGTGGACTCAGAGAAGCCATACAGCCACCACCAGAGACAGACATGTCAGAACCTTGCTGGTAGGACACGAACCTCATAGTAAAATATAAAATAATGGAAATGGGTTAAATTAAGATGTAAGAGTTAGCCAATAAGAAGTTAGAGCTAGTGGGCCAAGCAGTGATTTAATTAACACAGTGTCTGTGTGGTTATTTCGGTTCTGGGTGACTGGGATGAACAAGCAGCCTCCTACTACACAGAAGACTGTTCACCTCAAGACGGTAGAAATGCTAGACATTTTTTTCCTTATAGAATACTATTTAGTCTTCCTTCCTGGAGTTATCCTAGGCCATCTTCATTAGAAGGACATTTGAGAGTTACAGTTTGAGGTTCTGAAGTCAACAGAACTACTTCTGGGGTATAGAACATAAATTAAATACCTTGGTTCTAAGAACCTAATTTTGTTTTCCCAAGAAGCCAGAATTGTGCAAGACTGTCTCGTCCTGGCTGTGTTCTCAAGGGCACAGGGGACAATGCTGAGCTGGTCATCCAGGATCAACTTACTTACAAGGGACCTCCTCAGAGGTACTAAATATGGGTGGTTTGGGAAATCTGTCTGACTGTTTATTAATTCCCTATCATCTTCAACTTAGAACTTGGGTGGAGTGCTGGCCTATGCTCTCATGGCTGCCTTCTCCAGGATTAAAAGAAAAGTCCTGCACATGACAGGTCTTTGAGAGTGAAGGGGTAGATGAATAGATGGTGGTTGAAGTCTGAAGAATAAGAAGATAGATCTCAGTCTCTTACCCTCCTTAGACTTCCCTCAGTCTCCCACAGCATTCCTTTCCGTTGCTAGCCAGGTTAACCCACTGTGATTTGCAAAGCTTGAATCTATCCCTCATGTTGTATGAACCAAAAACTCTGTCCCAGGAACATCACCTTCATTACACAGAACACTGAAGAAATTGAAATGTTCTCAGCCTGTCCATTATCCTTATCCAGTCTGATGAGAAGAAGAGGAGACACTGGGTGGAGATGACAAATGAATTTATTTCCAGGTGAGATGTTGTCCCAACTCAGGTCATCTTTGTAAAATAAAATAATAAAATAATTCTCCGGGTCAGAACAGTCAGAGCTACCTGCCATAAATGGAATTACATCACTAAGGGAAGGCACCTCAATTTCTGACCTTGATTTCCCCGTCCAGCTGGCATCCTATTCCCTTCCACACTAAGTCACAGAAGTGCTACATGGTTGGGTACATCAACCTACATTAGCTTTGGTAGGCTAGACAGAGACTCAAGGATTCCTTGCCCCATCCATGGGGAGAAGTCAGTTCTGGGAATAACAGCTCCAGTTCATCTGAGTTACTGACTAGTGGATAGCAGATGGAGCAGACCTGAAATTAACCAGATTCCCCTAAATGTAGACACAATCCTCATCCTAGTATGTGTGCATGCACACATAACTCCTTCAGAAAGCCTTATATTACCTCAGTCCCACCTGTGGGCTCCTATAAAAAAAATTCTCTAAATAACTTCTCTGATTACACCTCCTTGTACAATCACAGCATCCAAAACAGTGAAAGGGCACAGGATGTGTTAAGGACTAAAACTGTGTCCCTTCCATCAAAGCCTTAACTCTCAATATAATATTGGGAGACAAGACTTTGGGGAGGTGATTAACAGTATCTGAGGTCATCAGGATGCGGCCCTAATCTATGGGTCTTGTGTCCTTATAAGAAGAGGAATTAACAATGGGAGTCAGAAGGAAGGTCATGTGAGGATACAGTAAGTCAGGAAAAGGCTTCACCAGAAACCATTCCTAAAGACACCCTGATGTTGATCTTGCGATCTCTGGAGCTGTTAGACAGTAAGTTTCTGTTGATTAAGCTGCAAATGGCATTTTGGTGGAGCAGCCCCAGCAGACTGACATGATGGTATATGGACAAGAGTGAGCTGTGAGACTTATCTCTACCACGTACAGTAATGTTATGACCTCTGTAAATCATTTGGCCTATTTCCAGGTCTGTAACAGAGCTTGCTAACGCTATCTCCCTCACGACTTCCTGAGAGAACTGTGGAGGAAGAGCTAGTGCAACTTCACATGGGACAGACAAATGGGGGACGTGGGACTAATTGGCTAGGTTGCGTGGGAGGAGCATGAAGGCTGGGTAAGATGTTGTCACAGTTCAATCTTTGTTCCCACTTAAGACCTAGAACATGCCAGTCAAATCACAAGGTCAGGGCTGGCAAGATGGCACAGTGAGTAAAGGCATTTGTTGCCAAGCCAGATGACCCAAGTTTGATTCCCAGAATCTATAGGCTAGAAGGAATTGACTCCACATGTTGTTCTCTGACCTCTTTATATAACACTGCAAGAACAAGAATTCAAACAGACATAAAATAAATAAGAGCCAGGAGTAACGGCATATGTTTTTAACCCCAGCTCTCAGGAGGTAAAGACAGGCAGATCTCTGTGAGTTCAAGCCCAGCCTGTTCTATATAGTAAGTTCCAGGACAGCCAGAGCTATATAGTGAGACCTTGTCTCAAAAATAAATAAATAAATAAATAAATAAATAAATAAATAAATAAATAAATAAATGTTTTATGAAAGAAAAGGTCAAGGTCACAAGTCAGAACAGTACCCCAGGCAAAATGACCTGTGCCCACATCTAAAGAAAGAGAATGGGCTACTGTTCCTATGACAACAGTCAAATGTTGAGATGAGCACAGCACGTCAGTCACAGTCAGATATGTGTGCTCAAGGAAGGCCTCAAAATACTGTCCCTGCCCTCACCCACCATGGCTTAGAGACTCGCTGTTCTATAGGTACCCACACCAAGAGGTATTGTGGAATAATCTTTTTGCACACTGTGAAGATATGTCTTTGCCAAAGCACATTCTGATTGGTTTAATAAAGAGATGAACGGCCAATAGCTAGGCAGGAAGAGGTTAGGCAGGACTTCTGGGCAGAGAGAGAAGAGAAGCTGAATGTAGGCCCAAGAGAGATGCCAGTGGACAACACAGAGGGAAAACAGAATGTGCAAGATGGAAAAGAGGTAAAAAGTCATGAGGAGAAATAGATTAATATAAATGGGTTAATTTAATTTATAAGAGCTAGTGGGATAAGCTTAAGCTACAAGCAAAGCTTTCATAATAATAAGTCTCCATGTTGTTTTTTATGAGCTAATGGCCCAAAGAAAACTGATTACAAAGAGGTCCTTTGTACAATAAGGGAAAATAATCAATTCTTGGGAAAAAGTATCCAAGACAGTACTAGTTTTCCTTGATAAAAGTCATTTAAAGAGCCAGGCATAGTGGTGCATGCCTATAATCTTAACCATTTGAAAAGCAGAGGCAGGAGGATCACTGCCAAGTCCAAGTCACCCTAGTGCATATAGCAATTTCTAGGTTAGACAGTGTTACATAGTAAGAATCTGTCTTCACAAATAAATAAAAGCAACATATTTCCGACCGCATAGCTGGTTGTAGCTATAGAATCTCCAACTATATGCCTGAATAACTGGAGAAAATTTGACAGCCCAGATCAAAACAGTGATTGCAACTGCCACTTGTTTTACCTATATATGGTAGGGACTGGAGCTTCCCCCTAAGACACGTGTTTCGTCCCTGTGAATGAAAAACTTTGCTTCTGCAGGTAAAACTCAAGGTTCTTTGAAGTGTCTAAGGAGTCAGGCTGTCTGAGTCTGCTCATTAAACTAAGAGTTATGTGACCAGAAAAGGGAACATCATCTATGATTTGGTCTACAGTTGGAAAAACATGAGAAGGAAGAGCATGGGCAGACAAGAGGACCGTTCTGCAAGCAGAAGTTTTTGCTAGCCGGGCGGTAGTGGCGCACGCCTTTAATCCCAGCACTTGGGAGGCAGAGGCAGGCGGATCTCTGTGAGTTCGAGACCAGCCTGGTCTACAGAGCTAGTTCCAGGACAGGCTCCAAAACCACAGAGAAACCCTGTCTCGAAAAACCAAAAAAAAAAAAGAAGTTTTTGCTAATGCTTTATGACTTACATACATTTAAAAGGATCCATAAAAACTTAGAAGAAACAAATAAAATACAACTAAGAAAAAAACAGGTATATCTGGGTTCAGAGTTTAAGAAGAGATGTAGTCCAAAAATATGAAAATGGACAAATGAGGCAGCTGGTCACATTGCATCTATAGTCAGGAAGCAAAGAGAGATGAACACTGGTACTCAACTCTGTCCTTACAGAGACCCAGCACATGGCATGGTGTTACCCAAATCAGAGCAGCTCTTCCATCCTCTCTGGAAATATCCTCACAGACATGCTCAGAGTTGTGTTTCCTAGAGGATTCTAAATGCAGTTGATAATGAAAAATAATCACAAGAGCCATCTGTGGTGATACCCAGTGTTCAATAAGAACTACTCTGAGGCCTCTCCTCTGGGTGTGCTGGACGAACTTTCCCAAGAGGACCAGGATTGATCAACAGACACTGTCCAGCCTGGCTCAGACAAAGGTCTTGGTGCTTCATCCAAAATCTAGTGTTGCCCATCCATTCTCACAGTTGGTTAATGGTTACCTGGACTTAGATCTCTGCAGTATGGCCAAGGCAACAAGAATCCAAACTGATGCCTTCCCTGAGGCTAAAGGATTTTAGAGGCAGCCAGCAAAGCAGGCAAGATTAGTAGCCACACCCTAAGTATCTCCCTGACTTTAAGTGTCAAATTGCACAGCCAGACACTGTTGTGAGATATCTTGATAATGGATATCTCAGCCTCTGACTCCCAAGGGACAAATCTGCAGACTTGACGTAGGTCCTCTTGTACTGAATTAATTTCCAGCTCAATGAAATATGCCCAGGAAATAAATCAATAGCTTCCACAGCAGGACACAGACCACACTGTCTTCTTTTGGGCAATTTATCTTTGGAGTATAAACAGAGCTAACCAGTATTTATGGTCAAATAACTATGTCTTACCCAGTCCTGCTCTGCCATTTAAAATGGGAAAACACCACTTCTAGATTAGTCTCTGACCTGTGAGAGGGTGATGGGTCTGGCATCACTTTACCACATGGACTGAAGGCTCTAGGTGGCCCTGGTCCCTTCATACCTCACTGGTCATGTGGAATTTTTCCTTCCCTAGCCTGGGCCTCACCTACATGCTATTCTTGGGTGGGCATAGTTGCTTGCTGTCCTCTCTGACAGTGAGGAACCCACCAGATAGCTCAGCATTTGTAGGTGACTTAAGAGAAGCTTGGCAGAGAAAATTTTGGTAAAGTAACCTTTTGTCAACCTTCAGAAGAGTTTCTGTATGAGAAGGTAAATATCCCTACAGGCTCTGCTGTAGACCTGACCAGAAGTTCCATACTTTCTAACTTTTATTTATTTGTTTGTTATTTATTTTGAGGGGGAGAGGGGTGCAGGTGCCATAGCATATGTGTGAAGGTTAAAGGATAACTTGTAGGGGTCCTTAACCTGCTGAGCCATCTTACCAGTCCTCACTTGTCATTCTATTTGTCATGTTATTTTTATTTTGAAACATCTCAGCTGCATTCTAACACATTCTAGTTTATTTATTTTAATACAATTTACACTTTCCTAATTTTTTCATATACTAATATAAATCTGCTATTTAACATGTTTTTACTTCAATTTGTTAAATTTTCATTTTGGAAAATTGAGTTATTTTTATTCAAATACACTTTGTTCTTTATTAATACTTTCTCAGTTTTTCAAGTCTCTCTAACATTTCTTTTAATTTTTTCATTTGTGTGTCTGTCTGTCTGCACGGATATGTACACATGAATACAGCACCACTGAAGGCCAGAGAAAGTGTTAGATCACCCGGAACTGGAGTAACTGGTTGTTAAGAACCACCTGACATGGGTGCCAGGAATCAAAATTGGATCCTCTGAAACATTATTCACTCTTAACCATTGATCCATCTCTAACCCTCTCTTACACACACAGACACACACACACACACACACACATATATACTTTAAGAAGGGATGTCCCCTCCTTTTGGATCTGACTAGGGGTTCATCACTACTCCAACTAACAGAACATGGTAAATGTGATTCCTGTGACGTCAGAGGCTAGGCCACAAAGCAGGTCTAGTTTTTGTCTCTTGGAATGCTCCTTTGTAATCAACAACCATGTTGTAGCGGAACCCTAGGACACATGTCAAAATATAGAAGGTCTACCAACAATCAGACATGCAAGTCAATTAAACTTTCAGTTTTTGGCTATAAAATCTTAAAACTGAGATTTCAAACACTATGTAGGGAAAATTAAATATTTGGACTATATGTTTGAACTCCCAACCCACAGACTCTGCAAAGACAAATGGTTGTTTTATATCTTCCCATCATGCAGATTACTAACTGGAAGCTGGAATGTTCCCTAACATATCTACAGTACATAACTTGGGTCTGGCAGATAGTGTTGTTTAATAAATACTGTACTGGTTGGTTTTGTGTGTCCACTTTACACAAGCTAGATTCGTCAGAGAGGAAGGAGCCTCAGTTGAGAAGGTGCTTCCATGAGAAACAGCTGTAAGACATTTTCTCAATTAGTGATCAATGCGGAAGGGCCCAGCCCAGGTGGTGCCAATCCTGGGCTGGTGGTTCTATAACAAAGCAGGCTGAGCAAGGGGGGAATCAAGCCAATAAACCGCACCCCTCCATGGCCTCTGCATCAGCTCTTACCTCCAGGATCCATCACTGTTTGAGTTTATCTCCTTGACTTCCTTCAGTGATGAACAGCAATGTGGAAGTGTTAGACAAACAAACCCTCTCCTCCCCAACTAGTAACGTATTATTCTACTCTGCTCAATAGCTCCCTCTTCAAAAAAGTCCCATGACCATGCAAGACAATCTCAGTCCACGGCTAAACAAAGGATCATTCTGCCCTCCCAGCTCCTCAGAAAGTTAGGGGATTGGTCAACCCTGCTTCCTGGCCTCAGGGATCCACCCTCAGTGAAAACAAGTGATTCCTATCTCCGTTTTCCAACCTAATACTGTTCTTGACTGGGTGGCTGACATTTTGTTTTCTCATAAACCAGGTATTTCTAAGGCAGTGGTTCTCAAACTGTGGGTCACAATCCCAGGGTCAAACAACCCTTTCTCAAGGATCACCTAAGACCATCTGCATATCAGGTATTTGCATTACAATAACAGTAGCAAAATTACAGTTATGAAGTAACAACAAAATAATTTTATGGTTGGGGGTCACCACAACATAAGAAACTGTATTAAGGGGTCATAGCATTAGGAAGGTTGAGAACCACTATTCTAGGACAAAAGTAATGTGAAGGAAAGAACATTCGTATCATTAATCTAAAACTAATGCTAAACAGAGATTCCACTGCTAGAAATAGACATTCCCTGACAAGAACAGGTAACATAATACCCCAGCATCCATAAATCTCTAAGAAACTAAGGTTGTCTGATCAGAGTGCCCCAGGGATCTATCTGCCTGTGTCTGCCTTTCTGATGCTGGGACTATACGTGTACCATCACACCCAGCTTTTATACATGGGTTCTGGGATGAACTCAAGTCCTTACGCTTGTGCAACAAACATTTTTACAAGCTGTGCTATCTCCCCAGTTCTCGCTGACTGCTTTCTGAAGTGTGTCACACATCCCTCACCCTATCACCACCTAACCTTCACTGCCAGGAGCCAGGCGGGATCTGCTAAATCCAACATAAAGGTGGGCTGACCACAAGAAAGTTAAGGTGTGAGAGGTCCTTCTGTCTATGTGTTGCTTTTATTGGTTAATGAATAAAGAAACTGCCTTGGCCTGTTGATAGGGCAGAACTTAGGTAGGTGGGGAAAGCTGGACTGAATGCTGGGAGAAGGAAGGCAGAGATAGAGACACCACTGGGCCAACATCAGAGTAAGACATGCTGAAACTATAGCCGGTAAGCCACTGCCACGTGGTGAAACACAGATTAATAGAGATGGGTTAAAATAAGATGTAAGAGTTAATCAATAAGAAGCTAGAATTAATGGGCTAAGCAGTGATTTAATTAATACAGTTCCTGTGAGATTATTTTGGGTATAAGCTAGTCAGGCAGCCAGGACGAACAAGCAGGCCCTCCTACTACAACAGACTTTCTATTTCTAAAGCAGAACATCAACAGATGCCAAAGGGAGGCTCTGCAGGACCTGTCTTAATGGTAAATGAACCTGCTGTAATTAATGTATTAATAGCATTTGACTAATGCCAAGAAATCTCTCCAGCCTCTTTACCAAAATGCCCTGAGGTAATCACAGAACAAAGAGCACAGGAGGAGACTACCTGTGTGTGACTCCCACCCACTACTCCCTTCAGGAGCTTCTTCCCAAGCTTCCCCTAGCATTCTTCCCACAGATCAACACCCTGACTCCCTCCAAGTAGAAAGAGCTCATTTCAGACCCCCGTGAAAATGAGCATTTCTTCATTCTAGGAGAGGCTTTCTAGGAGCAATCTTTGATACGTGGACTAGTCAGTCCCCAGAAGAAGGCTGGCAGCTCTGAGGATCAGCTGATTTTAAGAACTCTCTGGCCAGGCAGTGATGACACATGCCTTTGATCATAGTAGTCAGGAGGAAGAGGCTGGTGTATCTCTGAATTCGAGGACACCCAGGGCTACACAGAGGAACCCTGTCATGAGGTAGAAAAAAGAACTCTCTGAACTTGGCAATGCTGGCAGCTAGTCAGCAAGAACTCCTGAGGGATGGGAAGCAGAGTGAAACCTGGCCTCAGTACATGAGGAAAGGAAGAAAGAAGATGGGCCACCAAGGTCCCACACTTGCCTTGGGTTTAACAGGACACCCTCCCACTCAAGACAGGTTCTATGAGACTAGGTGGCAGCTGGCCCAGGGTGGGGGTGAGAGGCTGGCTCTAAGCCCTGGTTGTGTTATTCTAGGGGTGGCATCTGGGAAGCTGAACTGATTTTGATCCAAGAGTGTCTCTGGTCTTTTCAGGGGGCTGATGACATGGTGGGCTATAGTTATATGCCCTAGTCAAACACAAAAACCCACCTAAAGAAACGAAAACAGGCACATGAGTGTGGAGCCCCAAAAATGTAAGCCTATTCCAACTTTTCTGAAGGTCAGAGAGTTTTAGCTTGTTCAAAGTTGTTGACAACACTGTTGGTACACACCCTGACCTAGGGTGTAGTTACTTGGTGTTTTGGACATTAAGGTGGCCCATAGAGGTGTATTCTCTCCACCCTGACTGAAGGTCAGAGAATTCAATCATATTTCTGTTCCTTTTTTGAATTAGGAGGTTTGACGTAGGAAATTGCTGCCTTCAGGATACTTGGTCTAGGGGGGGTTCACTGCCTAAACAACAGAATGCTTTCTCAAGAATTAATGATGTCTCAAGTATTGGGGAAAGTAACTGTTCTGGTTGTCCTTTGTATCCTGTTACAGCAGTCTTTTGCCTTCTTTCTCCTTTTTGTATCGGGGTAAAAAAGCATATGGAAAATTAAACACAGGCAAACTCAGAAGTCAGAAGAAGAATCCAGCATTCAGTATTAGCTGAGTTGCCTTCTGTTACTATCCTATGTCTCTGTGATTCTTTCTTATCTCTGTAATTCTCACGCTCCTATCGTTGGACATACAAGCCCACTAAAGCTGGGATTATGGCAGTAGTCACCCCAAAAACGTGTCTCCCAACATATGGCAGCCTAACGTAGTGGCTCACAATACATGAGCTCAATGGAGCCAGCCCTGGTTCCCAGGCAACTTTTTCTCCCCACCTAACTGCTGAGTCCTTCAGTAACCACTCCACAAAAAGCACTTTAAGGACAGGACTTTTGTTTTCCACACTCACATTCCTGTGTGGACAGACACCCTAACAATCAGGTGGCCAGTGAACTGAAAAGATGGGTAATCAACTTCCAGAAAAACTCCCACAGTGGTTGTGTGTTGAAAGAACTATGAAGGTACCCTTTTTCTTTTTTCCTTTTTGATACTTCCTTAAAACAATGTGGTGGCTGGAGCTGAAACAGCCAAGTCAGACCAGGAGACATGCTGTAGAGCAGAGACAAAGGTGTCTGGCTTCCCACTGACACAGAAGAGTGCAGCGGAATAATCCTCTTGTACACTGTACAGATTTGTCACTTGAACTGATTTAATAAAACACTGGTTTGCCAGTAGCCAGGCAGGAAGTATAGGTGGTGTGACCAAATAAGGATAATGAGAAGAAGTGCAGAGTCAGGAGTCACCACCCAGAAGCAGGGGGAGCAGGAGATGAATGTGCAATCTAATAAAGGTACTGTCACATGGCAGAGTGTAAATAAGGAATATGGGTTAACTTAAAATGTAAGAGCTAGTTAATAATAAGCCTAAGCTATTGGCTGAGCATTTTGTAATGGAAATATGCTTCTGAGTAATTATTTGTGAACAGGTGGGCAGGAAAAAACATCCAATTGAATTTCCACATAAGACCCAACAAAGCTTAAAAAAGCAATTCTAAACATACAAAAATGGAGTCAAACTCAGCTTCTTAGTAACTGCTGCTGTGGGATAATGCTCTTGTACCCTGTAAAGATTTGCCACTCATATTGCTTTAATAAAATGCTGATTGGCCAGCAGCCAGGCAGGAAGTATAGGTGAGGTGACCAGACTAGGAGAATTCTGCAATAATGAAAGGCTAAGTCCGTAGTCGCCATCCAGACAGAGAAGAAGATGAGAATGCCTCAGTGATAAAAGGTACCAAGACACATGGCTAACAAAGACAAGAAATAGGTTAATTTAAGTTGTAAAAGCTAATTAATAATAAGCCTATGCTAATAGGCCAAACAGTTTGTAATTAATATACTTTCTCTGTGTTTATTTGGGACTGAATGGCTACGGCACCAGGCAGGACAGAAACTCTGTCAACAAACTGCTTTTTCTCCAGTGGGCTCTGTTTACTGACAGTGAGCAGAAGCACAGCTCTTTTAAGAGACACAGCTTCCTGACTCAGCATTAGTGGCAACAACTGAGTGGCTCTTTTAAGAGGCGCTGCTACCAAACTCTTAAATGGGGTTTATAAGCAGCAGGTGGCACACATACAAGACTCACAGAAAAATGACTGCTGAAGTTGCCTAAAGAAGGTGAGACAGTCCTTCAGGGTCCCTGCTTCATGAAAGAGTCTGCCAGACATTCTGCAGGACACAGAAGGAAGTGACTAACAAACTGCCAATATAGGTGGAACTGTCTTTGAAAATTTCCTGATTCGTGGAAAAGTCTGCTGGATACTATGAGACTGTAGGCTAAAGATGGATGCCCCAATGGTACAGAAGCAACTGTCCAGGCAGCGAGATGTCTCTGTCAATTCTAGAGTTTTGGAAGTTGCTTACAACGTACTTCCTTTTAACTTAGGTAATATTATATCCTTCTTGGGTCTTTGAGGAGTTGAAGAATAGTTATAATTATAATTTTCCTTATATATGATAAAAGATAAAGTAGATATAAATATCATAACTGTAATTCCTGCTTGATACCTATTTTGTTATTATGTAATTTTACTATGTTAAAGTTAAGCCGTCTTTTTTATTTAAAGAGAAAAGGAGAAATGGTATGGGAAGTCCTTCTGTTTATGTGTTGCTTTTATTGGATAATAACGAAGCTGCTTTCCGCCAATGGCTTATCAAAGTAAAGCCAGACTGAAAGAGATATAGAGAGTAGGCAGAGTCAAAGAGAATCCATGTAGCTGCCCACAGGAGAAAGCACACTGAAACCTTGTTGGTAAGGCACAGCCACATGGCGATATACAGATTAATAGAAATTGGTTAATTTAAGATATGAGTTAGCCAAAAATACGCTTAAGCAATTGGCCAAACAGTACTGCAAATAATATAGTTCTTGTGTGATAATTTCAGGGGTCTGAACAGCTGGGAACAAACTAACAGCTTCTGACTATAGTCACCAGCCAGATGCAGAGGGAACAGGAGATGAACTTACTTCCATGTGACAGAGTGTAAATAAGGAATATGGGTTAACTTTAAATATAAGAGCTAGTTAGTAAGAATCCTGGGCTAATGACCAAGCATTTATAATGCCTATTCAGCCTCTAAGTGGTTATTTGGGAACTTATTCCAACAAAGCCACACCTACCAATAGTGCTACTCCCTTTGGGGGTCATTTTATTTCAAACCATCACGTGTCTACATTCAGATAACATTCTATGTTAGCCTCAATCATCCCTCACTACATCCTAACATTTACCCACAGTTACTTCACCCAAGAAGCTTGCCAGGAGTATATCCTAGGATAGAAAGAATCAGTTCTTTCTATGTGGCGTGGTGGTTAAGAGTTTAGAATCAGGAAATAAGCTGATCCGACTTCCATCCAAGTTCTCTCAGGTAATAATCACATGACACCAGGAAAATCATGTCATATCTATGAGCCTCAGTTTCCTCAACTGAGCTCACAGTAGGGATGGTCCAAGATTTCATGACGATTAGATGATAACACAAGTGAAGATCCCACCTACATGAGACATACTTGAAAATCTTTTCCAGATATCAATCACACATGAGCCACCTTCAAAGTCAAAATATACAACTGTGACAACCATCACACTATGGTCATGTCCTACACTGAAAGATTCTAGCAATGACACACAAGGTGGTCCCATAGGATCACACTGCCAAATAACATGCTAATCTTCTCAGTTTGTGAGAGCAAACTCTTTATTTGCACAATGAGGAGAGGCTGACTTAAGAACTTGTCTCTTGTTAAACCATCTGAAAGGGTACTGACTTGGTATCTTTCTTTATTTTGGATTTTAACGAAGACCCCTTCATACCTATCAACTTAGCCTTTCTCAGCTGTAACATATATGCTGTAGTTGCGATTTTCTTTCTTATAGCGTACATTAAAACAAATGGATAATATATTCAGTCACTGCTAAACCACCCAAAATCATCTCTCACCCCAAAAGGTGTGATTGCTACCCCTATAGTTCTGACATGGGCACTGAGTAGGAAATTGCAAGTTTCATCACTTATCTCTGTGAATATCCTTGACTCGGGAACACAAGGAGAACACTAAACATCTGCCTAGTTAATGCTTGAATGTTCTTGCCCAGCCAAATTATAGACCTGGACAGAAGACCCAACCAAATTCCTTCCAGACTGCCCAAATTCTTCCACTAGGCCTGATGCATGCTCTAATCAAAAATTACATGCTAAGAGTCTGGAGATAGTTCAATCCTAAAAACTCATGCTGAAAAAAAAATTTTTTAAAAAATGCTGAATGTGGGTGGCATGGTGATCCCAGAACTAGGGAGGTAGAGACAGGAGGATCAATGCAGCTCACTGGTCAGCTGACCTAGCCTTAACCATGAATTTCAAGCTAGTGAGAGGTCCTGACCTAAAAAAAAATAAAGATAAAAAAAGAAGAGCTCCTGAGGTTCCTAAGCATATCCCCTGGCCTCCACATCTACATCAGTGTGCATATGTGAATATACAAACACATACACACACAAAATTACATGCTAGAAGTGAGCTGTCTATGGAGGAATCTGCAATTGTTCCTACAAATGCATCTGTGAAACCCAAGCGGCTTTTGCTGTGGTGAGATTTGATTCATTTCATGGTTTCCTGGCAAAGCCAGTGAAACCCAGCAGGGACTTCACAAAACAAGCATTCTTTTTCAGCCAAACAAAGAAAACCTTCAGAAAGCACTCTGCACCACATGGGCAGCTAAAAATGTTTGCTGGCAGGATTTCCATCAGGTAGTATGTTCCTTATGTAGAGTTGCAGTGACTCTCTGAATAAAATGTAATCTGTGACGAGGATACTGTAGCCAGCTTCTGAGTCGTTTTTGAGCAATGGAATCATTTCGATGGAAAATTATGGGCTTGGTCCATTAAGAAGCAACCATGTAAAATGGTTTTTGGCATTTATTACATGTTTGATTTGGCAAATTCATACCAGCTCAGACAAGAAAGCAACTCACTTCTAGCACCACCTCATCTTCCTGTGCCCAAATGCAGGCTTGAAGAAATGAGTCAGGTGTGCTAGGAAGTGCTAGGAAGCAGAGAATTGGAGACCTACATGCAAATGGAGCCTGACCTGGGCAGAAGAACCACCAGGCAGCAAAGAAAATCAGCTTGCCTGGATTAGCAAATCTCAGGTTAAAACTGACAGTGATCTGAGAAGCAACAACTGGGACCTGGGGCCAAACAGGCAGGGCCCGTAAGTGGGCAACTGAGGCAAAATTTCAGAGCCTCATTTGTAAAAACAAGAGTGAAAAGATCACCTGCTGGTCTCAACAGTTAAGTGTGACTAAGTGGTCAAGTATTTGCACAGCAAGGATCTTATAAGATCCTAGAAAACAGTTAGGAGGGTTCCTTGACTTTTTCTGCCCAGCAGTCTCTGCCACCCTAGGAAAGTTTATGTCCTAGGAGGAAAGGCCTTTTTAGTGAGTACCGCTGGGCCTCCCTGTCCAGCAAGGAAGGGTGCAAAAGAGCCCAGTGATCTAGCTGAAAATAAAGAGTTAGAAAGCAGAAACTATAGATATTTGGAAAATCTCCAAGCCTGTTTAACCCATGGCCTATGGGATTGATAGAAGACATTATCATATAAAAAATGCCAAAAGATTGGTTCTCTCAGGCCCTCTACAATGCCCCACTGCCCTACCTTGCTGATCTTCTAGGTTATGAGTCATTTCTCCTCAGATATGTGCAAGTGGAAAGGATACAAAACAGCCAGCAATTCTTCAGCACAGCCAGTATAGTGAGGGTCATATGCATGCAAACATGTGTGCACAAACACACAGTCACACACATAAAACACACATAGAGACACAGAGAGAGAGGGAGACACACACACAGGCATATATATGTCAAACTGGCATACCACATAATATTCACTGGGAAAGCATGAATAAGGCTGAGGAGGCCAATCTGTTTCATATCATTCTACAGACTCTTCTAGAAGAGCGAGAATAACATATAACACAAACCAGCCCCCAGTGCAGAGTAGTCAACCAAACTGGTTTGAGACATAACCAGACAGAGTGTGGATAGAAGATGTAGGAAAGGAACCACAGGCATAGGACTTATGTATGCCAGGAGCCTCCACTTTGACATCTTTGAGAAGTCAAAACTTTCTTAATATAAAGACAGTAAGAAACAGAAGAAAAGAAAAGGGGGGTGCAGCTACAGGCTGGGGACATAGTTCAGCAGTTAGGTATTTGTTGTGAAAGCGTAAGAACTGTGCTCTGGGATAATGCATTGTACACTGTAAAGATTTGCCACTCGTATTGGTTTAATAAAATGCTGATTGGCCAATAGCCAGGCAGGAAGTATAGGTGGGGCAACTAACTAAGAGAATTCTGGGAAGAGGAAAGGTAGAGACACAGCCGACATGCAGAAGCCGAGGAAGCAAGATGAAAATGTCTTACTAAGAAAAGGTACCAAGCCACATGGCGAAACATAGATGAGAATTATTGTTTGATTTAAGTTGTAAGAGCTACTTAATAATAGATAATTGGGCTTTCTCTTTTTTTCCATTCAAAAATTTACACTTCCTCCCCCTCCCATTCCCCTCTTGCTCCCCCACTCATCTTCCTCCCTCCCCCTCCCTCCTTAAGAGAGGGCAGGGAACCCTGCCCTGTGGGAAGTTCAAGGCCCTCCCCCCTACATCCAGGCCTAGGAAGCTGTGCATCCAAATAGACTAGGGTCCCAAAAGGCAGTACATGCAGTAGAGACAAGTCCCAGTGCCTATATCAATGGCTTCTCAGTCAACCCCAATTGTCAGCCACGTTCAGAGAGTCCGGTTTGATCACATGCTTGTTCAGTCCCGGTCCAGCTGAAATCCTATGTTTTTAACACATTTTAAATGCCATATTATATTCTGTTAGTCTGTGAAAGGTTTAAAGACTAACTATCCATCTGAAATATATATATATATATATATATATATATATATATATATATAAAAGTTAACTAACATGACTACAAGCTTAACTATTATAAATGATTATCTATTAACCTATATTTCTTAACTATATATTCATTTTTAAATGAGCTTCACAAACACAATACCTTAATCAAGAGCAGAAATATATATATATATATATAAATTATATATATATAAATATATATATATTGACCTTAAATTTGTCTTAATAAACCAAGATCCATACCAATGCAAAGTGTTCATCTCTATATCATATCCCCCTTTAAAAGTAAACAAACATTTATAAACAATATTCAGGAAATTGGGCATAGTTCTATCCAAACTGCTTCCTGATTTTTATTGGGTGAAGCATTTTGGGGGGGAGGTGATTTGTGAAGAGCTGTTCATGCAACTAGCACAAACCAGAAAGCCTTCTTAAAGGAGCCACACAGTTTTTGCTGTCAATGCTGAGTCAGGACGACCTCTCTTAAAGGAGCCCCAGCACCCCTTCTTGCTGCCAGCAGAAAGAGCCCATCCGGAAAAAAAAAAAAAAAAAATGCAGCTACCAAGAATCTGTGCTAAACTCTGTTTTTTTTTGTGTGTGTGTAGAATTTTTTTCCAAGCTCTCTCAGGTTTTATGTGGATATAGCTGGCCCATGTTGGTACACCATTTTGGGAGCCTGCTGGAAGTAAATTATGGAAGATTTTTTTTTTAGGGGGTGAGTATGGTATTCTGCCAGGGATTCTACCTAGGATTTTTTTTTAAGATTTATGTGTTATGTATACAGTGTTCTGTCTGCACGTATCCCTGAATGCCAGAAGAAGGCATTAGATTTCATTACAGATGGTTGTGAGTCACCATGTGCATACTAGGAATTGAACTCAGGACCTCTGGAAGACCAACCAGTGCCATCTCTCCAGCTTCCTCTTTACATGGAACCTAAGGTGGGACAGATGGGAGCTGGGAGTGCTAGTTTTTCTCTCACACATGGGTGGCTAGATTTGGGTCCAGTGCCCAGAACTGGAATTCCACTCCCAACTCTGACCTAGGCTGGTAGCTAAAAAGCCTCAGGCACATGGCATTTTCATGAATTCATATCCCAAAAAGTTGGGCACCAAAAGAAGGACGATTAATAAAAATTCAGGGTCAGAAATTGGGGTCCAACCTGAAGATTCAAAAAGTAAAACATCCAGCCACTGGTTCTTATCTCGACCTCAGTCCGAAAATGGCAATTCTGCCTCCAGGAATCTCAGAATGAGACTGTGTTTCTGACAGTTAGCTCCCGCCACACACACACATCTTATATTCCTCTCTAGGGCTAGGATTAAAGGTGTGCACCACTGGGATTAAAGGTGCGTGTCATTGTGGCTACTGGGATTAAAGATATGTGTCCTTGTTCTACTGGGATTAAAGGTGTGTGTCATTGTTCTACTGGGATTAAAGATATGTGTCCTTGTTCTACTGGGATTAAAGGTGTGTGCTACCATAACCTGGTCTGTAAGGCTGACCAATTGGACTGTTTTACTCTCAGATCTTCAAGCAGTCTTTATTTATTAAAATATAATTGAAATGCCACTACATTCCTGTAAAGTCATGTAAATACCTAGTGGGTATGGTGGCCCATTTTGGGGTGTGGAGAATGGAAAACTCATATGACCCATAAGATCTTTCAGAGGGGCCCAGGAATAAGCCAATTCTCTCTGATGACACTCAAGTGGTCAACAGATGGCAATAGGCATCCCAGCTTGACTCTACAGCCTGCATGATTCAAGCCTTAGAAGTGGGAGACAGGGCATCCCCAAGACAAGCTGACTAGCAAGACCAGACATTGGAAAGCTCTGGATTTGACTAAAAGACCTTGCCTCACTGAATAAGGTGGAAGAGTGATGAAGGTCAATTCCCAACATTAACCTTGGACCTCTACATGTATGCGCGCACATACACATGTACCTACATCCATTCATATGTGCATCCACACACATTCAAAAATCATGCACAAACACACGCACAATGCAATACATATACACACATGAAAAAAAGAGAGGAATAGCCGGGCGGTGGTGGTGCACGCCTTTAATCCCAGCACTCGGGAGGCAGAGGCAGGCGTATCTCTGGGAATTCGAGGCCAGCCTGGTCTACAAGAGCTAGTTTCAGGACAGGAACCAAAGCTACAGAGAAACCCTGTCTCAAAAAACAAAAAAGAGAGAGAGAGAGAGAGAGAGAGAGAGAGAGAGAGAGAGAGAGAGAGAGAGAGAGAGAGGAATAAAGGGAAGGAGGAAGGGAAAAAGGATAAAAAAATTAGAAACAGAAAGTGAGTGGAGAGACTACTACAATAATCTTGGTAGGCTAGCAAGTATAAAGACGATGAAATAGAAAAGAGAGGAGACCCAATCAACAGTGACAGGAATGCTGAGGCTTCTACCTGGTGAGGCTGGCAGAAACACTGTGGGAGACAGGAATCCAAGAGGAGTTCCTGGTAAGAGAAGGTGGGAAGTTCATATACCAGTGGGTAAGCAAGGTTAAGAGCCATACCTCTCTTGATCAGATGGTGACAAAAGACACCAGCAGCCCCAGGAGAGAGAATCTTGTGGCTGGCCAGCCAATGGGACCACGAGACGTGAGGGGCCTCCTCCGCATCCCACACTTGTCTGATTCCTATCAGCCGGGGTTTATAAAAATACCTCACCATGCAGGCCTCACTTGGAATAGCCTTGAGTCAGACTCCTCGGTGGGGTAGCAAAGAGTGCAGGCAAAGGGACAGGATGACATCCATGCCCATCTGCCACCTTCCAAGGATCCCTTCAGGGAGAAAAGGGTGAGAGAACAAACAGCAGGGGAGCGAGAAGCCAGTCCTGGAAAGAACGGGGAAGAGACAGGTGGGCAGCAGAACAGTTTTTAGCCTGGAGAATTCTGGCAGGTGATGCCACAGGCATCCTGTGACTGGTGTCATCTTCACTGTCCTGGCTGCAGGTGGGAAGCAATTCTAGCTGCTCTGTGTCCTATGTTGCCACCTGAACCTTAGGGCTACTGTCATCAGAAGTGGAAAACGTGTGGTCCTGTCTATATAAATGAATTATGTCCCTTCCTCCTGAGCACACAGCAGATCAATCATAAATATCTGGAAGGGAAGTAAACGGACCTCTCATAGTCCTGAATGTCTAGCCTGCTTTGTTCAGGGCACTCTTTGGCCATCTCCTCTCACCCCACATGTGACTTCAAAAGCTACCAGAGTTGAGCTAATCTTTCACAGATGATGCCTGTAGCCTCATCAGTATATCTTTAATCTACTTGGTTTTCTGCATCAAGTTCACCAACAGAGTATGGATAGTGACCTCCCAAATATGCTTAAGGCTATCCATATCTCTGGAGAAATCATAGCCAGCATGAAGATGACTTTGCTTTGGGGCTGTGTCTGAACCTAGGCCTTATTTTTGCAGAGCTCTGGAACTCAGCAACTCACTGTTCTCTCTGCATCTCTAGGTCCCTATCCCTGAGGCAGAACTGGGAAATGGCCTCAAGTCCATGGAGTGTTGCAGTAGAGATGATATTTCCACAGGAATCACCCAGTTAGATGATGCTAACTATGCTGAACTAGGACCTAGGAGTTTCCTATCCTCTCATCTGTTCAACCAACACCCTCATGGCTCTCTGATTGTTTCCCTTGCTATTCCTCTGATTCTTGGTTCTGAGACTATACATCATACCTGTCTAACTGCCCATGCTATGAACCAGTGTCAAGTGTGTTTTCTACTCATCTTCCCAACCTAGGCAGCCCTACCGTGCCTAGAGGTAGGCACATGCTGACTACAGGCTAGTGGATGGATTGGCTATCACCTTCATGTGTATAGTAGATGAGGAGTCTCCCACCTGGAGGCAAGAGGATGATGAGATGGGCTTAGAGATACCACCCAGGGCTGCCAAGCCTGCTGAGTTAGTAAATGGAGATCTGAGGGGCCCAATAGGCTGGGGGAAAAGGTTCCATTCAGGCTACATAAAGGAGAAGAATGCTGCATGATTTAGCTTTCCAGGAGTCACTGCTGAAGGCCTGACCCTGCCACCTGGTAACTCTCTGGGTCCTGGAACAAAGTATGGGCTTAACAGATGAATGAATGAATGAATCAATAAATGGGCCTCAAACTTTACAGCAAGATCTGGCCACCAGCAACCAAGAGGAGCAAGAAACATAGTTCTTTGTTGAATAGCATGGTTCACCAAAACAGTGACCACGATAGTGAAGAAGTGGAGGATGAAACTGGCCATGCCTGGACCTAGTCTTCCCCTCTGGTGTTGTCATTTAATTCTCCAAACACTCCTACTCCTGTTTGTCAGAGAAGCAGAGAAGACAGGTTCAGGGAGGTTTAATCACTTGCTCAAAATCACAGTCAGTGGAGACCTAGCCTATTGCAAACCCCAGCCTCCTGCCACTATAGCTCTTGTTCCTCAGTCCAGCCTCAATGCTCAGGCCTGGCTCAGTGGCTTATTCCCTTTATTCCCAGAACCTGCCTGATGATTCAAGGCAGTGCCTACCCTGTTTTGCATTCCCAAGTCCAATGGAAGGACCATTCTGTGATGCTCCAAGCAAGGGTTCCCCCAAAGACTTCCCATAACAACGCCCCAGCACCTAGCTGTGCTGGCAGAATGTCCCTTCCTACAACTCACCAATGCCTCCCCTGTTGAAGCTCAGAACTAGACCAAATGCCCTGAGCAAAATTGTACAACTGAACATGTCTTCCTGGGACAACTTCTGACAAAAGCAGCTACTTAGAGCTGACAGCAATAGTTTCTCTCAGTCCACTTTTTCGGGTCTTTTGAAAATACAGAGAACAGAAAACAAGATCCCTCAGCAATCAGTCCAGGACCAGGCAGGGGTAAGTAATTTTTCAGTCTCTAGAGGAAAACAAAGATGTCTAAGTAAGTGAACAAAAGCATAATTCTGTGTTGGGGAGCTGTCTCAGCTGGTAAAGGTGTTTGCTGAATACCTGGTGACCTGAGTTCAATCCTTAGAACCCAAGAAAAGGTAAAAGGAAAGAACTGATTCCACGAAGTTATCCTCTAGCCCCTCACACACAGCAGGGGACACACATCTGGCCAGACATGTGAAGAATGCTGAGGCAAGATTACAGATTCAAGGTCTATTTGGGTTACAGAGTGAGTTTAAGACCAGCAGCCTGGGCAATTTGATAAAAGTCTGTCTCATAATAAAAGGGAGAAAGATGGTTAGTAGATCATTTACTTAGCATGAATAAGGCCCTGGGTTCAATCGGCACCACTGAAAAAAGAAAATACAATGAAATAAAAATGATTATCTGGCTTCTGAGCTATGAAACATGACAGCTGGGCGGGTTGTTCCCTCCACTTTCACAGTATAATTTGTTACCAGTGGCTATTGCTTTGGCAATTTTAAATTTCTTCTTTTTAAATTCTGTTTTGGAAATTTCATCCATAGATATATGTTTTAACATTGGGGGTGGGCAAACACACACATAGGCACATGCATGTGGAAGTCAGAACTTTTGGGTGTTCTAGTTGAAGTAGGTTCTCTCTTGTTTCTCCTGCTACACTGTATACTCCAGGCTAGCTTGTCATATGCTTCAGGGCCATTCTCCAGTTTCTGATTGCCACCTCCCTTAGAAGTTCAGGGATTGCAGGCACATGCCAATATATCCAGATTTCTCATGAGTTCCAGAGATTAAACTCATGTAGTTAGGATTGAGCTGCTAGCATTCTTACACACTGAATCTCAGCCCATGCTCGATTTATTTATTTCAATAATGAGAAAATGGTATAGGAGGTCCATTTGTCTTTGTGTTGCTTTCATTGGTTAATAAGGGAACTGCCTTGGCCTAGTTGATAGAGCAGAATTTAGTTTGACAGGGAAGACAGAACTGAATTCTGGGAGGAAAAAAGGTAGGTAGAGGAGGAGAGAGATGCCATGGAGCCACCAGAAACAGACGTGCCAAATCTTTCCCAGTAAGCCACTGTCATGTGGTGATATACAGATTAATAGAAATGGGTTAAATCAAGATGTGAGAGTTAGCCAATAAGAGGCTAGAGCTAATGGGCAAAGCAGTGACTTAATTAATACAATTTCTGTGTGGTTATTTCGGGGCTAAGCTAGGCAGACAGCCATGAAGAACAAGCAGGCCCTCTCCCTGCAACAAAAGTATTAAAGTATTATTCAAAAGTAATTTTAAAAGAGAACACGAGGATGGCATGATGTGAAAAGTCCTTCTGTACATGTGTTGCTTTTATTGGTTAACAAATAAAGAAGCTGCTTTGGCCTGTAATAGGTCAGAATAAAGCTCGATAGGAAAATTAAGCTGAATGCTGGGAGAAAGTAGGCAGAGTCAGAGAGAAGCCATATAGCCACCCAAGGAGAAAGATGCCCGTGGGAGCTTGCTGGAACTCTGCCGGTAGGCCACGACCTCGTGGTGATGCACAGATTAGTGGAAATGGGTTAATTCAAGATATAAGAGTTAGCCAGAAATACTCTTAAGCTATTGGCCAAACATTATTGCAAATAATATAGTTTTAGAGTGATTACTTTAGGTCTGAGAAGCCAGGAACAAACAAGTAGTCTCCACCAATAACAGCACAACTAAGAAACAACAAAAAAATTTTAAAGCAGCACCTGAGCTCTCTGGATTATAGATTTCCTCTCTGTGGCTGTCTGATGAGGTTTGCAGCTAGCAGTCAGTAGGTACCCAATGCACTCTACAACTCTTTAGGGGCTCATCTGGTGGTTGTTGTATTTCATTTTTAATCTCACAAGTTCCTGCATGCTCCAAATAGCTGTCTGCTCACCCTTTTTCTTGTCCCCTCCCTCCTGGATGCAAGCTTAGGGTGTTTAGAACAAGAGGTGCTTAATTCACTGAGACAGACACTAAGGGAGGCGGTAGCAGTTCTTTGTTAGACTTTGCTGCAAAGGTACTGCCATACATGCAGCCCTGGGAATAAATTCCATAAATAGAATCTAGGCAGAGACCAATGAAAGTGTTGGTCCAACATAACATCACTTTATAGACAGGATGCTGACATGCTCAGGCCACTGCAGGTTGGATAGCCCTGGGTGTTGGTCTGAGGTCCCCTGTTGATACTTAAACCAGCTTGTTTTTTCTATTTTTAGTGCTGAGCCCTAAAGCAAACAGAAGGCCCTTCTCTTACCTGCTAACTGCAGAAGATGGGAGTGGGAATTGGAGGGATAGAGGCTGATCACATGTCATCTGCCTGCTACACCCTTTCATGGGTCAGGTTAACAGTGTCTGCAGATACAATTGTGAAGGTGGACACAGAACATTTCAGAGGAGCTGAAGGCAGCAGAGAGAATGTTTCACAGAGTGTTCTGATATAGTTTAATGCATTTTAGTCTTCAAAAAAACAACACTGAGGGCTAAAGAAGAAGCTCAATGGTACAGTCCTTGCCTAGCATCCACAACGCCTTGGGCTGAATGCTATGTGCTTCAAGGGAAAATAAAATCACTGTGGCTTTTCAACATCAGTCGGAAGACTGAAATGCTCAGTGAAATGCAAAGACTTCATCTGAACACTGTAATGCCAAAACTAGGGGTCGGGGTAGGGAAGAGACATCAAGATAGCTCAGTCAATAAGGGAACCCAAAAGTGGAAGAGACCCCACTCCTCAAGATGTCCTAACGTACACACACACACACACACAAACTCCATTTATGACTAAGGACTTGTGTTCAAGAAAACTTGACGAAGACACATGCAAGATATAATTGATAGGGAGGGAAAGGAGGGACATCTCGCTAATGTTGGGTTGTAATAGGCAAGTTCCCAATACTCCACTGGTAGCCCCCACCTATAGAAGAGCCACTGTGAGAACATGGACACTTTGCTTTTTTCATTATTATGTTCCCATTGATACCTAATAAGTACAACAAATGGTGAAGGGTTTTAATGACAGGGAAAATAGTTTTATATCATATAAGAAAAAAAAAAAAAGAAACAAGAGCTAGGGGTTTGGAGTAGAATGCTTATCTTGTAAGCATGCGTTTGATCCTCCAGAGTCCAAGCTTGTCTTGTTTTGTTTTTAAAGGAAAGCCAGGGGTGTTGTATGTGCTTAAAATCAGAGAGTTGGAGAGGCAAGACAGGAAGATCTCTGGACTTGCTAAATGGTGGTGGTGGAGGAACCATAACAGCTGAGGGTATCCTCTGGCCTCTATATACACAGTTATACATGTACACAAACACACACACCACCACCACCACCACCAATAATAACAGCAAACATACACAATACATATACACTACTCAGAAAAGGAGTGGGGTGGGGAGAGAAATGAAAAAAATTAATAAACAGAGAATAGTGTGCAGGTGTAGATCAGTTTCAGGACCCACGCAGGAGGCCCTTGATTCGGTCCCAAGCATTACAAGGGAGGAATAAGTAAACCAAACTGTGTGTAAGAGAAACATAAGGAAAAAGATAGAAGACATTACTTAAAAGTCTTAACTATGAGCCCAGTAGATGCACACACCTTTAATCTCAGCACTCGGGAAGCAGAGGCAGGCAAATCTCTGAATTCAAGGCCAGCCTGGTATACAGAGCAAATTCCAGAACAACTAGAGCTACACAGAGAAACATTTTCTCAAAAAACAAAACAAAAAAAAGAGACTTAACTATGGCCGGACCTAAGTGGTAAGTTTAATGTTTTTGTTTTGGTTTGGCTTGGTTTTTGGTTTTGCAAGACAGGGTTTCTCTGTGTAACCGCTCTGGCTGTCCTGCAAATAGCTTTGTAGACAAGACTGGTCTCGAACTCACAGAGTTCTGCCTGCCTCTGCCTCCCGAGTGCTGGGATTAAATATGTGTACCACCACCACCTGACTAGTTTCATATTTTTAAGAAAAATAATTACCAGCTGCTATTACTGAAACAACAACAAAATGAGGAATTGGGAAAGCACCATGTAAGATGGCTGGGGAAATAATCCTCCCCCATTTATTCCTGTAGCCCAGTAACAACAGATAAGCCTGGGCCTACAAGAGGAAGGAAGGTGCCGCCACCTCAGACCTACAGAACCAAGATCTTTCATACCCTCTTCCTTGAACACCATGGGTGCCAAGAGAAGGTATGGTGTGGGTTCAATTGAGCCTTCTCAAAAAGATAGGTTGGAGTCTTAGCCCCCAGTAACCCAAGATGTACCCCTATTTTGAAAAGGGGGCACATAGAAGTAATGGGTTTTAAATGCAGTCATTAGGATAGAGCCTGAGCCAAAAGGACTTTTTGCACATTTATAGAAAAGGGACACGTAAGCACTCACACACCTATGCAGATAAAGAGGCACAGATGGGGGATACATCTACAAGGCAGCACAAAGGTCAGCAAACTACCAGAAGCTTGGATAGGAATGTCTGTAGGAAGGACCCATTCCTGATGACACCCTGCACTTGAATTTCCAGCCTTCGGAACCCCAAGGTAATAAATGCTGTCTTTTTAAGCTAGGCAGTGTGTGGTACTTTGTCACAGCATTTCTGGAAAATTGTTGCAGTGTGGGAAATTTCCCTCAGAGTTGCCTTAGCAAGTCACTTGAATTTCTAAGATCCAGTAAACCTTTCTAGAAAATATAAGACAGTGGAGTTTACATTTTAGTCCTGAGATAAAGTTTTATACAAAAACCCAAATATAGAAAGTAACAAAGGCCTGGTAAGATAGGTAATATCAACACACTTCCTGCAGAGTAGCCCCTGAAAACCCCAAGTCCAGATTATGTAG
Source organism: Chionomys nivalis (assembly GCF_950005125.1). Classification (NCBI taxonomy): domain Eukaryota; kingdom Metazoa; phylum Chordata; class Mammalia; order Rodentia; family Cricetidae; genus Chionomys; species Chionomys nivalis. Next base: position 326,673 of record NC_080093.1, read on the forward strand.
AAACCCCTGCCAGCACCCCATCCCGAAAATTGCAAAAGCAGAAACTGTTAGTATTCGGGCATCTGTACTGGCCTGACGTTGGGATATACTTTCTCAGCTGTAGCCAGTAAGAGCACCTCCTGTGCACATTCACCATGTTCACCTTTAAAATAGTCCTGCCCACCTCCCATCTCTCCCTCTTTCTCTCTGTCTCTCTCTGTCTCTCTCTCTCTCTCTGTCTCTCTTTCCTCTTTTCTTTTCTGCCACTCCTGTCCCCAGAGGCCAGTCTCCACTCTCCCTTCCTCCTTCTTCCCACTCACATTCCCCCCAATAAAAAAAAAAAAATCCCTCCTCTGGAGCTCTGTCACATGGCATCTCTCTCTCATACGCCACTTTTTTTTTTTTCTAAATTACAACAGAAACCCACTGACCAAGAGCACAAATCATCTCATGAACGCTGAGCCCAGGCGGTTTCTTCAAGAGTGTCAAGCCTGCCATGAAGGTAATAAAGACCCGGAACCTGGAACTGATCCACCTTCACCCTCACAAGGTGCCAGCTGCACACAGTCACCTGACCTACCACATCTAAAATTATCTTGCCCTCCAAAGACAAGCAGATGCTTTGCTTTAACAGAGCATGGTTAAGTGGAAGAATGACAGATGTGATGTAGCCTTATCACCCCAAGGTCAGCAGTGACGTCCACAGACACTTGATTACCCTGGTAATGAAATCAAGAGGTCACTACCAGTCTGACAGGCACTGGGTCACAAGGACAAGAAAGACTCATGTGATTGTCCCCTCTGGCCTACAAACCCTTCTAGGAGTACAAAGTGACCAAAGAGAAAAGCAATAATTCTCTACAGCAACTATGGAATCTAGTCTTCATTCACTGAGTGATTTGGAGTTTTGAGAGTACTTTTGTTTGCTTGTTTTTCTGTTCGCTTGTTTTTTCTCTTTAAAAAATTTTTAATTAACTTATTTGTGGGTGTGGATGTTTTGTCTGCACGTATGTCTGTGTGCCACATGCACAACTGATGTTCGAGGAAGTCAGAAGTTAACAAATCCCCTTGAATTGGAGTTACAGCCAGTTGTGAGATGCCATATGGGTGCTGGTAATTGAACCCTAGTCTCTCTGAAAGAGAGTGCTCTAAATCACAGGGTCATCTCTCCAGCATTAAGTTATTTTGTTTTGTTTTAACAGTCTCAATACTTAGTCCAGGCTGACCTCACACTTGTGGCAATCCTCTCCAGCTTCTACTGCCTGAGTTCCGAGATTGTAATTATGTGTTATCAAGTCTGGCCATACTTATTTTACTTGTAACTATACCAATCACATGTCTTCTCTACAAAATTATCTTACAAATGAAATTGAGGCCCCAAGTGCCTGCCTCAGGGGTAGCCAGTGCATAGGCTTTGAGATATATATATATCCTTTTAAGGAAACTTCCTAGCCAGAAAAGGAATCTGGGTAACCCTGAGTCTTCTGGGGTATGTTGTGCAATTGAAAGCAGGCAGGTACATGGGAAACTTATAGACGAGGGAAGGTGTTTTAGGAAGAAGGATGGCTCAGATAATTCCAATCTCTGGGACACTGAACCTACTCACTCACCCACCGGTGTCAGGCAGAAAGTGATGGCCCCATTCATCACTTACACAGTGCAACTGTTCAGAGAAATTCAGAAGTCCTCTCAAAAGGTCCTTAAATCAGCACCATCATGATGATGAAAATGACAATAATAGATATGGGATAGTCTGTTGCCTACGTAATAGCTCTACCAATTTGACAGAAATGTCTCCCTCCACACAAAGAAGCTACAACTTAAAGAAATCAGCAACTTGTTCCATACCCCTGACTTGAAGCAGCAGAGCAATTCTTTGAGCTTGTCAACAGTGATGAGAATATCCCTCCCAGCAGCATCACTTTGCCAGGTGGCCAAGGACCTAGCATGGTAACTCAGAGCTCACATAACTGCTGACTGATATTGAATTAATAACCAATGAACAGGCTAATTGAAATTAGTATGGTGTGGGTGCTTTCCTGATAGGAACCTATCTTTTCCTCTGGGGATGTCACCAGGCTGTGACATCCTGTTATCTGTTCCTCGGAAAAATTAACACTTTGGTATAAGGCTCTCTCCACAGGGCTACTCTATTTTCCCCAGCCTTGGAGCAAATGCTAACACACTAAGCACAGCAGCCATTCTCTTCCAACAGCCTCCTTCCTCCCTCCTCACAGGTGTCACCCCTGCAGGGGAGTGGAAAGGGCTTTGATTTATCATATAGCTTTTGGATACAAAAATATTGACAAATGGTAAAATAATCAACTCTCACTCAAACCCCTTTCTACCTCTTTTTAAAATAAAGGAATAAAGTATGCAATGATCCTGAGCTAAATAAATAAATAAAATCCTACACTTTTTCCCAACAGAACCATTTATAACACTAGGAAATATCTGCAGCCCTCAACAATCTTTTACCTTTATGGTGATGTTTTCAGTCATTCAATCTTTGGACATTCTGAGAACTTCTTTGATTTGGGTCCTCTTAACAAACAAACATGAATAATTAGCATATTAACTAATAAAGTTGTAATTGGGCCCTATCCTCCTCTCTCATTCAGCTGTGTCTGTAATCACTTAGCTCAAGTATGGAGCAAACAGGAAAAGCAGATACAAGGAGAAAGGAATTCCTGTCTTAATACTATTACTGCCAATCACTGTTCTGATGTCTAGGCCAAGAGAGTAAGAACCAGACAGCCACTTTATCTGTTCATCAACCCATCTGTCCTTCTCTCCACCCACTTCACTGTGCCACAGTGGTGATTCAAATGGAGGGGAAGTGGGGTTCCGATCCTTGAAAACCTCGCATAAAGGGTAGAAATGTTTGCCACTCTTCTCCAGCTCAACAACTGGTCCCTCACCATCATGGAATGTTCTCAGTCAGGTATCACATCTGTGTTAGTCACTGTCTTATGCCCAGTCATGATTAAGCTCCAGGGAGCAAGAATCTGTTTTGCATCCCTGGTGGGTGGCACATAGCAAATGCAAACATCACTGACTAAGTAGATAAGTACGCAATGCACAATATACAAGGCACAATAAAGAAGAAAAAGACTAAACATCTGTTCCATGGAGGGCATAATGAGTCTCCATGGTTAGGTACTGGTTGGAGCATAGGGCCCAAATGTTTGCAGTTAGGTGGTACTAGGGAGTGGAAAGCTGTAGTTCAAAGTCAAAGAATTACACTGTCTTGGGAGGGTCAGTTAGCTCTGAAAGCCTGCCCACTCACTTATAAACTGGAAAGGAGGCTTTAGACAGCATATTCCAAATTCCTTGAGTTAGGGATTCTCTATAAAACTAACATTACTGTACTAAGCACCCAAGTTGTAGCTTTACAAGGCCAAGGACTGAGACAGGAACCCAGGCTTACCATCTTAAACAGTGTTGTGGGAATTTGGCCCAACGGACAATTGTTTGGGATGACTTAGCCCAACGGGCATGGTCTTCTCCAGAGAGGTGTGACCCAATAAAACCCAGGGGGTGGGAGTAAAGATCACCCACTCTCTTGGACTGTGGAGGGCTCACTGAAGCCATGGCTTGGTGACCTTCTCCAGATCTTTCCTTTCTTGGAAGCAAAAGGCGGCGGCAACTGGACCAGCAGTGGTGTCACTGATTCGTTTCTGTATTGTGAGTGCACTGTATTAAATAAACCTGATTTTATCCCAGACCTCCTTTCCTGCATTAAAACTGTAAAAAAAGATCATGGCTTAGGTCTTATGACTATCCTGATATTTCTTATCTTTGAGGAAAGGAGTAGAGAAAAGAATTAAATTAGATACTTTCAAGTTTAAACTCCTAAGTCTAAAAACTTTCATTACTTTAAGTCAAAAACATTAGCTGAGGTTAAATTTAGTCACAGCAAATACATGTCACAAACTTTTTTTTAAAAGAGCCCTAATTTAAATATTTTGTGTCATTCTTCATCCAGCCAATATTTAATAAGCCCTAGTATGTGCCAGGCAGTACTTAGGGAGTGAACCAGGTAAAACACAGCCACTTCTAGCACAGAACAGTTGGTCCAGTGAAAAAGACAGAAAACATACAAATGAATGAATAAACGAAGATGACTTCAAATGGGTTTATGAGCACAGACCATTTAATAAATAGCTCTATATAAAAAATGCAAGTATAGCAGGCTCTTCTTTAGATGACTTCTTTTTAGAAGTAACGTTTCTTCTGGGACCTTAAAGTACTCTGGCAAAACAAAGTGTGGGAAATAACATTGTAGATAAAGGGGATAGTAAGGGCAAAGACCCCAGAGATAAAAACAAGCTTAAGGAATTCACAGTACAATAGAGTGTCCAGAGCATCTGTGGATGAAGGAGACAACGACCCAAGGACACTGAGGGCTGACTGCAGAAGGCAAGATAGAGACAGTGCTGCCAAGGGTTTGTGGACTCCCATGGAGGAATATATCACCCAGCCTTTCATCAAGGTCTATCTAAAAATTCACACTTCCTTTGATTACAAAAGTATACAATGCCCATGGCGATAATAGCAATACCTGGGACTTGTTACCAACTGCATAGTCATTCATATCTTAGTTGCTGCAGATATCCAAAAATACCATTTATACTCATCATAGATGTAAAATCACAATAGCAACTAACCAGCTGTTAGACCTCATTACTTCAAGTATTAACAAAAAGCACGTACATGTCTATATTTTATATCTTAAAGGTATTTAATAACTATAGTTGAAAGTAACTGATTTCCTTGGTAACTCTGTATATTCCATTTTGCACATGTAAAAAGTATTATTCTGAAAAGGGATCCTTAGAATTCACCCCAGCCAAAGCTTTTTGTCACTTAGGACCTACGACCCACAGGTCAGAGTTAGAGGTTCATTCCAAGCAGGGTAGAAAAGTGAATGTGGGTGTGGGTGCAAGAGAGTCGTAGCTGTCATTTTCTTAAGTCATCTGGGGGTCTGGGTAGAGAGGCTCTGTGGCTGTCCAAGGCAAGGCTGAAGGCAGGAGAGGCTGTGGCTTTCAGTGACCACTGTTCTAGATGATTCTAAGCAGAATCTCAGGGTCTTTGTGAACCTGGCTCCTCTCTCTGATGCACAGCCTTTCTACTGCACCGCTAGTGGGCCCTTTTCAGAGCCTGCCTGGGGACATCTTCCCAGGGAGCTTCAGAAAATGAGCTCATGTCCCCACAAGAAAAACAAACTTGGTGTTTGCCACTGTTTGGTTTGTATATTGGTCTAGAAAAGAAATGGGATTTTTTTATGTAAGAAAGCCTTCCAGTAGGACCCCAGCAGTGGCTGGGCAAACACCACGGCAACAGACTATAAACAGGCAAGAAGGCCCAACCCCTGGCCCAGGCCCATGTGTGGCAGTCCCTCAGCTTACATCGGCCTTCCTGTTTTTTCCAGCCTCTTCCACACTGCATCAACACACAGAGGCTTTTCAACACCCTCTCAGAGAACTGAAACATCATCCTCACACGGCAGGCCTGGTTCTCACACCCAAGGGTAGAGACTCCACCAAGAGACCTACAGATGGACTTAAACAGGGTGGAGCTGTTGGGCGAAACTCTGACAGCATAATCTTGTGCTCCCAGACCTCAAACCCAGAAGTGAACAGAATAGGGGAGCCAGGAGTTGAAGGATAAGCAAAAAGCCACCTAGGAGAGAAGGGTGCAATGAAGGCATCTAAGCTCCTAAATACCTGGATATATCTGGAGTCTAGGTAGGGACAATTAGCTCCCCTTCAAAAGAGAAGTTATATGTCCCTCAGAGAATAGAAGTAGAAAGGAAGAAGATGCTGACTTGGGATCTAGGATCAGGTTACTAATGAACTGAATCTTTGCACCGTTATCAAAATACACCTGGTGAACTCTAATATCCAACACAATGGATTAAGAGAGGAGCCATATGAATGGGAACAGAGCCCTAACAGGAAAAGGAATGAGAAAGTATGCTTCCTTCTATTGTGAAGGACACAAGGAAACCATCTACAAAGCAGAAATGGTCCTTCATCTTGGACATCTAGAATAAAACAAAAGTGAACATCTATTGTTCAATGCTGTGGGATAATGTGCTTGTACACTGTAAAGATTTGTCACTCGTATGAGTTTAATAAAACGCTGATTGGCCAGTAGCCAGGCAGGAGGTATAGGCAAGGTAACCAGACTAGGAGAATTCTGAGAAGAGGAAAGGCAGAGACGCAGTCACCAGCCAGACACAGAGGACACAAGATGAAAAGGTCTTACTAAGAAAAGGTACCAAGTTACATGGCTAAACATAGGTAAAAATTATCAGTTAATTTAAGTTGTAAGAGGTACTTAATAATAAGCTTCAGCTAATAGGCCAACTAGTTTATAATTAACATAAGCCTCTGTGTGTTTCTTAGGGACTGAAAGGCAGGACTGAAATTTCTGTCTATAGTTCAAGCCACTCAGTCCATGTTATCTGTAATAGTGATCTACACTGATTATAGACTGTATATATATGGTATACAAAGGCTATACAAAAACAAAGTCTAAGTGAGTTTGTCAATGCAAGTATAGCCAAAGAAGCAGGTCTGCATTGTGTACACAGTATACAAATTGCACTATGTGCTCCTTTCTAAACATTTACCTTTTAAATACTTTATTTTATGTGATGGATATTTTGTCTGCATATATGTATGTATACAATGTGCATGCCTGGTATCTAAGGCACCCAACAAAAGGCATTGGATTTTTTGGAACTAGAGTTACAGATGGTTGTGAGCTACCATATGGGTTCTGGGAATCAAACCTGGATACTCTGGAAGAGCAGCCAGTGTTCTTAACCACTAAGTCAACTATCCAGCCCTAACTGCTCCTTTCAAGAAGGAACAGGTTAGCTCTTTTTTTTTTTCTCTCTCATGAAGAAGGGCTTTTTTGTCCATATGCACTAGCATATTAGGCTGTTTCCCACAAGACTTTGTCAGGAACATAACAGAAACAAAAAGAAAAACCTTTTATTCCTCACATCTCAATGTCCTCACCCATCTGCCTTCACTCTACCTTCCAGAATCGTCTGTTTCCCGGAGTTTCCCTTGGTAGAAAGGGACAGAGAACACTGCATCTACTCCTTCCTGTTTGGAACCAGAAATCCCTGCAGATCATATTTGCATGTTTTTATACTCTTAAGAACTACATGAACTCAGTAAAGCAAAATATGCAGGCCTTTTTCATCTGGATGGCAGAGATATATTGTGTTCGGTAGACCCATTTAGTGTGTTTGCTAGACCCTACAGGAGCTAAGCCCATGTTAGGACTAAAGACAACTAGGCTGAGTCAATAGGCTGCTGGTTCCATCATGAAGACCAGCCTCCCAAGAGGGATGGTAAGCCTAAGACAGAGTGGCCTCCCAAGAGCAGGATGCATGGGATCCAGGAAAATCAGGAAGTTCTGCCTGGGGACTCCAGCTAGCCATGGCCCATCTTCTTTGCTCTCCTTTGATCTGGAACACTGTGGGTCATTTAAAGAGTCATTGTGCTTCAGTTTTCCCTTCTGGAATAAAATAACAACACCTGCCTCAAAGATACCAGGGAAATAACAGTTCATCCTGGCACACACCAAATAGTGAACAAATACTGGTTGTATTTTTGGCCCATTAACCAAAGATGGCAGATAGAGCCAGAATACCTATATCTGCTTAGCTGAGTTGCACTGGCCTGGTTGTACAGAGACTTTGGCAGCTAAAGTGTTCCTTACCTATGGTTCTTCGGAGGTCGTCACACTGGCTGATGTGAGGAAACTTCAGGATTTCCTTCCACTTCTTGCTTTTCCCTTTGCGCTTTCCTCCACCCCCTGCAGAAATGGAAAGATGCCACTGATGTTGGTGCTGCCCAAAGCTCCAGAGCCTGCATCCCACTCCTATGAGTCTCCACCAGCTTCTGGGCTTTAGATCAAGCTGGTGACATGCCCTGAGCCCAACATATTCATTCATTCATTCATTCATTCATTCATTCTCTCTCTCTCTTTCCCCCCTTCCTCTCTTCTTCCCTCCCTCCCTCCCTCTCTCTCTCCTTCTCCCTCTTTCTCTCTTTCTTTCTTCCTTTATACTACCAATCCACATGGAAGAAAGAAGTCATTTACATCTACTCAGCTCACAAATGGCAGAGTTAAGACCCCAGCTTGAAGATGCCAGTGCTCCTGCCCCTCACTGGCCTGTCTATAACAAGTTTAATACTCTTAAAGGTTCAGAAGATCAAAGGAAAACACTGGGGTCAGAGCATCCTGTAATAGATGGGAAGAGTGGAGGGCTTAAGTCTGTGAGCTCCCAGAAGCCAAAGACTAGACCAGATCCCTGCAGGGTTCGTTCAATTAGACACACACGTAGTTTGTTTGCCTGCTCTTTGGCAAACAGGTTGCTAATATATAAACATGAGGACACTCTCCATTAAAACTCAGATTCTGGACTTCTTGTCCATAGTCAGGCTTCCCACATGGCAAGAACCAGCTAGAACTGGGTAAGAGTTGCCCCATGAACAGGATACCAGACACCCAGATGAGCTGTCCCCACCTGTTCGGCACCCTCTCGGAAATCTGTCTACTCTCTATAAAGTTGTTCGCTTGCTTGCCTGGTTTCTCCAGAGGGTGGTACACGCAACCTCATAGAAGGGTAATCCACTAGGAAAATCAGTCTGCAAAGCAGGTGAACTAGGGTAGGTATGCCCATTCCAACTGCTAAGGACCTGAAACTGCCATCGGAACTCATGTGGTCCATATGGTTTCCATTCCCATTCCTACACTACTGATTTCTGGAGCTTGCTGGGATGTAGAACCTCTTTTTGCATCATAAAATAGCATAAATTGGTGGTTTTAAGTGTAAAATTCAGTAGCATAAAGAGAGTTCATATTGCTGTATAAATGTCACCACTAGCCATCTCTAGAACATTTTTGTCATCCCAAAATGTAAACACGAATTGGTAAAAAAAAAAAAAAAAAACTTCCCCATTCATTCTCTTCAATTTTCTGTCTCAAGTAGAATCTACTTGGTAAATCATTTCTCCCTGATGTCTTACCTAGTTCATGTAGAACAATGCCTTTAAGGCCTAGCCATAACATAACACACATCAGAAATTTATTCCTTTTTAGGGCTGAACAACATTTGCTTATACAGACATATTTCTGTTTTGTTTTGAAACCAGGTCTCATGTAGCCTACCTAGGCTGTTCTTGAATTCTCTGTGTATCCACACATGACTCTGAACTTCTGACCCTAGTATCCCTACTATGCAAGTGCTGAAGTAATAGGTATGCAACACCACTCTCAGTTTATGTGGCACTTGGAAATAGAGCTCACAGCTCTGCATTGCAGACAAGCACTCTACAAACTGAACTACATCCTGCCCCCTGAATACAGGTTTCCCCGTCTGTCTACAGATGCTGGAGTGTCTCCTAATTTGAGGCAAATATATGTTCCATGGATATTTTTGTATTCAAGCATCTATTTCAGGCTCTATTTTTAATCCCTCTGGGTATATTTCAGGGAGAGAAGCTGCTAGGTCACACAGCAAGTCAATTCTTGTTGAAAAATAGATGTTGCACCTTTAACAATGAAGATGCCCCCAGACCGTGATTTCACTCTCTGATTAGAACCTAAGAATGTGACTTCTCCAAGGCTCCCAGGTGTTTCTAGAATAACGGGGCTATGGAAAGCAGGTATCTGCTTCTCACAAGCAGTAACTTAGGGAAAAATTAACACAGATTTACTAATTCATTCAGCCAGGATGTGTTGAGCATCTCCTAAGTAGTGATACCTCTGCAGGTTCTGGGACACAGTAGTCATGTCCACAGAAGACAGAAGTCAAACTTTCCTCTGGTGATTTTCAACCCCCAAGACTACTTCCCAGGAAACATCTCGAAACATCTGGAGATACTTAATTGTCACAGACTACTATAGCAGTTGATGGGCACAGCACAAGGCTGTGAATAAACATCACACCATATGCTGGGCAGCGTCCCAAGACATAGAATATTGGCTCTAAAATGTAGCTATGTGGAGAAACCTTATTTTATCTAATGGCAGCACTTAGGAAGGGACCAGTTTGGGGGACGTTTGTTGATAATGAGGACAACTGTCTAGGACATTAAAAGAGGTGGGGAAAGTGAGCCACCTGGAGGAAGAAACACTGAAGCTGAGCCCAAAAACTTCAGTGGACTTTAGGAAGTAAAGAAGGCACATGCAGACAGTGTTAGTGCATACTTTTAATCCCAGCAGTGGCAGGTGAATCTCTGAGTTCCGAAGCCAGCCTGGTCTACAGAATGAGTACCAGGACAGTCAAGGCTACATAGAGAAACCCTGTCTTCAAAAACCAAAAAGAAAAAAGATGAAAGAAGAACAAAAAGAAGACACACTCTGCACCATGGAAGCTAAACAGGGACAGGGTACAGGCTCCTCTGTGGCACCTGGGGTAGCTGGGCAGCTTTCCTCCTAATCCTTACATCTTCAATTTCTAGAACAAGGCAACAAATTGTGGAAGATAGAATAATGCTCCCCAAAGATGTCCTAATCCTAAGAATCTGTGAAAATGTTAAATTACATGGTGGGGGGAGGGGTAAGGTTAAAGAAAGAATTATAGGTGGCTGGAGAGATGGCTCAGAGGAATAGAGCACTGGCTGCTCTTCCAGAGGTCGTGAGTTCAATTCCCAGCAACCACATGGTGGCTCACAACCATCTGTAATAAGATCTGGTGTCCTCTTCTGTACTGCAGGATACATGAAGGAAGAAACCTATATACATAATAAATAAAAATCTTTAAAAAAAAAAGAAAGAAAGAAAGAAAGAAAGAAAGAAAGAAAGAAAGAAAGAAAGAAAGAAAGAAAGAATTATAGGCAACAAGAGAGACATTTTCTTAAATTACCCAGACAGGCTAATCATTGTCAACTTCAATACATTTTAAATCACCTAGGGACTGAATCTTCAGAAATCTTGAACCAAAATAAATCTTTTCTTATGTTGTTTCTGGCAGGAATTTGGTCTCAACAACACAAAAACAACCAGTAATAGGTCCAATGGAACCAAGGAAGGGAGACGCATCAGATCTGATTAAGGAAACATGAGGGGAAAAAAAAAACTAGCCTAGCCATTGTGAGCTGTGGTGATGGAAGGGACCTTAAGCCAAAGAATATAGGAGACCTGCAGAAACTAGAAAAGATCGGAGATTCTTCTCTGGAAACCCAGAAGAAGCCAGCTCTGCTCATACCTTGTTTTTAATTCAGTGAGACATGGGCCAGACTCTCAGCCTACAGAACTGTAAGATAATAAATATGCATGGTTTTGATCCACTTAGTTCTACAAAAGAGTGTGTGTTGTTTCAATCCACTTAGTTTATGGCAACTTTTATAGCCACCTGATGTGGGATTCCCCTCTGTATGCTGTGAATACCACTGGTTAATAAAGAAACTGCCTTGGCCTGTGATAGGGTAGAGTAAAGCTAGGCAGGGAAAACTAAACTGAATGTTGGGAGAAAGAAGGGCAGAGTCAGGGAGAAGCCATGAAGGCACAGCCAGAGACAGACGCCCAATGTTGCCAATAAGCCACAACCACGTGGCGATACACAGATTAATGGAGGTGGGTTAAATTAATATGAAAGAGGTAGGCAATAAGAAGTTAAAGCTAATGGCCAAGTAGTGATTTAATTAATACAGTTTCTGTGTGATTTTCTGGGGAGTCTGGGCAGCCAGGAAACAAACAAGCAGCCCCCTACAACAACAACCAGAGGCAAATGATACAGGATACTTTCAGCAGAGTGCTTCTTCCCCCACAAAAATGACCTCCACACCTACATCTGGCCCGTTAGTTCTGCAAAAGGTCCCACAATAAACCCAGCCTCCTATAACTCCTATAACACTGCAACAATGCCTAGTGTCTTAACAAACAAACCTGCCTCAAAGAAGTCAGCACTTCCAGACAAATAGCACAAATAGGCTGTTGTTTCTAAATTACATAGTTAATGACTGAAAATGTTTATTATTTAACAGTTCTTTATTTCAGTAAAACTTGATTACATCTCTGTCTCTTGAGATACAAAGCTAGGCCCAATCCCATTACTGTAAAAATTCCTCCATCACCCTGGCCACAGCTGTCCCCAGGCCCACTGTACTACTTTAGTGGGACGTCAGGCCTACAAGGTACCTAGGACCCTACATCCTACCTGCTTCCTGGGGCCCAGACAGGCCTCAGCAGGAATAGTTAGTATTTCTCAGATCTAACCACCTGGGAGCCCACAGGCTCAGCTCATTTCCTCGGCTACATTCAGCCCTACATGCATCTTCTCCCTAGTCCACCAATCTTGGGACTTTTGCACTGCTCTACAGGAACACCCCTTCCTGCTTTTCTTAGTGCTTCTCACTCCTGCTTCCAGTATCCACTTGTACCGCCATCCTGGAGGCCTTCTCTGACCTGGTCAGCTGAAGGACATCTGTTTTCCACCTTATCCATATGGCTCGGCAGAGTTTGGGGAGCTTTGGTTGTTGGCTCACTCAATCCCTTGAACATACACATCAGCTTACAGATCACTCCTCCATTCTTTCAGCACATTTTCAATGTCCCATTTGAGTACCACATGTGAAGTGAGTACTAGTGGCCATCCCTGAGCTCACAATGTCTAGATATCATCCTGTGCATTGGTGTGGTTGCCCACATTGACAGCAGGCATACAACAGAAAAGACCCAGTCTTTCACTTTCTACCATTCTCTCTCAGCCTGTGGTAAACACTCGGTGTCTGCTCATAAGATGGGAATGTGTGCTTTGTCTCAGACACCTGTGCACATCCTGTTTCTTGCACTCTTTCCTACCCCTCTATCAGCCAAAGCCCCACCTGACCTCTCAGTATAGCTTCCCCCTTCCCATGGTGCCTTTAAAAGGCAAAACCCTGTCTGGCCCTCAGCATCCTGAAAGGGGTAAAGGAAGACAATGACTCAGTTAACACAATACCTGATAACTGCAAGCTTTCTTCATGTCAGCTGAGCAGGAAAATGAATGATTGCTTGTAGGAACTGGTGACAACCTTTCCTCTGATGCAGGCCTCTGTCTCATTCACAGATGAAAATTCTGGGCTCAGTGAGAGAAGCTCACCAAACTAACACCATAACAACTGCATGCACTAGCTCACGGCCATCTATGGATGCAAATAATCTTGAGCCCTCCGTCTTTACTGGCTGCTCCGTTGTAGCTTTAAGAGCCTGTAATGAGCCAGGCAGGGGTGGTGCACACCATTAATCACAGCACATGGGAGGCAAAGGCAGGTGGATCTCTGTGAGTCCAAGGTCTGCCTAGGCTACCAAGTGAGTTCCAGTACAGCTAGGACTGTTACACAGAGAAACTCTGTCTCTAGAAAAGGAAAAAAAAAAGGCGGGGGGGCCTGTAAAGACAACCCAGTCTCTGTCAGTATGGAGGTAACAGCCCAGTCCAAACATTAAACCTCAAGGAACCCCAGAGAGTAGAGGTCAAAGCCACAGAGGGAACATGAAAGAGGTTGGCTTCGGACAGGAGGATGGCCTAGAGCTAGGCAGCATGGCTCCTGTCATTAAATAAGAAAGGGATAAGATGTAGAACAGAGGTGCTAGCTGAACTCCACTCATTCATGGCTCAAGGGAAGTACCCAAAGGACCAAGGGATTAGACCTTAAGTTTGAAAAAGGAGGACAGGGCAAAGCCTGGAAGGGGAGACACTAGGAAAGTATGTGTGTCACCTTGAGCCAGGAGTTCAAGTTCCTGATAGCTCCTTCACTTACAGAGACACTGCTACATGTGCCTCTGATTAGGAAACAGCAGGAAGAGGGATGGAGCCAACAGAAGGGTGATCTTTCAATGAGAGGGCATGTGCCAGCAGTGAAAACAGTCAAGGGTTTACCAAGCAATAATAGTCACTCTTTCTGTCTCTTCCCTTTCTTTAGTTGTTTTGCTTTATAGACAGAGTCTCATTATGTAGCCTTGTTTAGCCTTGAACTCTCTATGAGTTGGTCTTGAATTCAGAGATGGGCCTGCCTCTGTCTCCAAACTGCATGTGTTGCCACACCCACCTGTTTGATTTGGAAGTTAAATAACTGTGGTATTTCTTACAAACTCAAGGCCAGGGAATATGGTAAGGTGAACCCATCTTTTACTCATCATCTAACCCTATTGATAGATCCTACACATTGAATCCATTTTGCAGATTGGAAATAGAGTCACAGAAAGGAAAGAGTTTCAAATCATTAGACAACTTGGCCTTTCACAACTCCAGCAAAGGCTCAGGTGACAGTCTCAGGATGATGTTCATTTTTTCTCTGGGGAAGCTGAGGAAAGTTTTATGGAAAGGAGCTTTCTCCTTGTTCTTCTATTGTTCTCACAGCACCTGGAGCAGCAGCACAAGGCCTGGCTCAAAACTGATGTTTCCAAAGCTGGGGAGATGGATCAGGGGTTAAGAGCACTGACTTCTCTCCAGAAAACCTGGGTTCAATTTCCAACACCCACACAGCAGCTCACAACTGTCTGTAACTCCAGATCCAGAGGATCCAACACATACAGACATACGTGTAGGTCAAACACCAATGCACATAAAATAAAAACATACAAATCATCTTTAAAAAAGAAAGGAAGAAACAAATTAATGTTTCCACTGGTGAAATCAGAGGGACCAGAAGCCTGTGAGTCTGATGCAAGTGCTTGAGCAATACCAGAGATAAGGAATAACCACTTGGACTTCCTGAAAACTTCTCATTCTCTGATTTCTCATGACCCTGCCTACTTCTAAAGGGGATCTGTAGAAACACGAGAATTTGGACACGTCTCCTGAAAATATTCCTCCCAATTCCAAAATTTGATAATCAGGGCTCTGACTCATTGTGACAGCAGTCCCATTTTTCTGTGTCTTGCCTGCCTTGTACCACACGATAGTTGGCTACTATCAAATCCACAGAGTTCTCACGACCTTTCACCAGCTTGCTGTCTTCCTGCTTTCTGTCATTCCCTGGGGGAAATGTCCCTGAGGAACAAATCTGACCTGCAGGTTCATCTTCTCTCTCAAGGCCACACATCATGGTCTTTCCTGAAGTCTGCGACAGTCTCACAGGTTCCATTATGGTGGACGGAAAGGAGGCCGTGCAAGCAAGCTTGAGCAAAGGTACCAGTGGTGGCAGGTGTGACTAGAGGTGGCATGGGAGAGCCACAGAAGCTATCAGCTCATCCTGCAAAATGGTTTGGAATACTGCTGATAGAAATTCAGGGTACACAGACTCGAAGATTTCTTGCCAGGACCCCATCCATGAATTAAAGGCCTATGGTTTGGTAGGGATTGTGCTATGCCTATGCAAGGGACCAAGTTTGTTATAGATTCTCATCATGCTGAGCCATTCTATTATAACAGATTATACATCAGAGAGGAAAGCTGTAGAGATCAGAGATGTCCTCAAAGACATTCAGAATATGGTCTGAGAGGTTCTTACACGTCCTAATGACTATACCATAGGTCACTCCATTGTATTTCCAGACACAAAAGGCCAGTGACCTACCTGCACTTGGCCAACATCTAGACAGCAATGCTATAATGCTGCCTGAGAAGTGTGTGTGACTAGACTCTGCTGAGTTTTTTCCACTCAGGTGAGTTCTCAGGACTCAGCTACCCATACACCATTACTACCCCTGATGAACCTATGTAGCAGAAAGCCTCACAAAGGGGCTGCCAAAGGCTTGTGTACCACAGTCTCCTAAGCAAGTATCGGCCATGGACTCTGGGCAGCTAAGATCCATTCTCCTCTGGGCAAGGACTACCAGGAGCTTTTAGAAATCATGGTCTTTGTCTTAGTTACTTTTCTATTGTTAAGATAAGAGCATATGGTAATAGCATCATGACCAAGACAACCTAAAAAAGAAAACATTTAATTGGGCTTAGTTTCAGTGGGTGAAAGTCCACAATGGCAAAGCAAAGGCATGGTAACAAGAACAGCTGTGAACTCACATCTCGATCCACAAGCATGAGGCAGAAAAATCACACTGGGAATGTCACAAGTCTTTTGAACTATAAAAGCCCACAATCAGTGACACGCCTGCAATAAGGCCACACCCCTAAATCCTTTCCAAAATTTCTACCAACTGGGGACCAAGTAGTCAAACCTATGAACCTGTGGGGGCCATTCTTATCCAAACCATCACCATCTTGGTGTCTGAGAGTTTGGGGGCCTTCCCAGCTAGGCATATGACTCCAGAGATGGGCAGGATACAGAAGTAGAAAGGTGGGGACACAAAGCAGCATCCTATCCAATTTCAAAGCCTGATCCCACCACCAACTGAATCACATGGCAAGGCCCATCCTAGGTATCCAGAAGAGCCAACTCAGAGACTCAGGAAGGGGCCCAAGTTGCATAAGATTAGGTCATTCACACTCTACTGATATTCTTGATACTCAGATAAAAATCAGGCCAGGGAGAAGCCTGAAAAAACTCAGTAAGGCAGGGATGCGGCAGGTGGTGAAAGAAGTCAGAGGAGCAACAGGCAGGGGAGACTCTTTCTAAGTCGATTGGTCTGTCTAGTAGTTGGCTCTTTTAGTGTCACTTATATCAGGGGTTCCTGATGTAGCAGACAATCTCACTTAATGAACAGACACAGCTGTGGTGGGGCCAGGAGCCTCAGTATAACCCAGGCCTCCGAGCAGTCCTTGCCTCTGCAGGACTGGATGTGGTGAGACAAAGACACACAGTTCTAACCCCAGAAAATTCCATGGTGCCGCAGTTTCCAGCTAGAATAACCCAAAGCTTCCCGAGTGGAGCATGGAGAAGCACGGTGTGCTGCCCAGGGCTTGTGGGGCCTGTGGTCTGTGGCAGGTCCCAACATCACATAAGCCCTACCTCATGATCACACCACAGCTGGGGTTTCCAGAGCATAAAAACCTCAGCCACACCAGGGGATCCCACAACCTCAAATTAGAAAAACCAAAACCAACACAAGGCCTGGTTACTGGTCACCATGGGGACAAGAAGACAGGCCTCCTCAGCACTAGAACTGAGCCTGAGAGAAGAGTCTGGAAAATCTTGGAAGAGACACACAGCTGAGGACGACCTCTCAGGAAACCCTTACCCAAGAACAGTGCTGGTGATGGAGGCTGCATCCTTGGGCAACAGTCATGATGTCATACATCAGCTGACCCACAGCTTCTTAGCTGCAATATAAGTGGTGGCGCCGTGCTGAGACTTGGTTCTGAAAGGGGTTTGCTACTCAGGTAATAGTTTATCCTTCTTGGGTCTCTGGTAGGAGTTTAAGACTAGATAATTACAGTTATGGTTTTCCTTGTTCCCAATTCAGAAAAGAAACTCACAAAAGAGATACAAAGTGTATAAGCTTGAGAGACATAAAGCTTAAATTGTTTATCTAAAGAAATGTTTTGAGGTCTAAAAGGATAGTTTTAGGATGCAATACAAGTTATGAAAGAAAATGGCTTAGGTATAAAACTTTAAATTCATCAAGGTAAGATAAATAATAGAGTTATTTTCTGTTGCAGGGAGCCGCTCATTTGTTTCTGGTTGCTTAGCCCCAAAATATCCACACAGAAATTATATTAATTAAATCACTGCTTGGTCCATTAGCTCTAGCTTCTTATTGGCTAACACTTAGATCTTAATTTAACCCATCTCCATTAATGTTTGTATCACCACGAGGTTGTGGCTTACCAGCAAAGTTTCTGCATGTCTATCTCCTGCAGCTCCATGGCGTCTCTCCAAATCTGCCTTCTCCCTCCCAGCATTCCATTTAGCTTTCCCCACCTACCTAGGATCTGCCCTATCAACAGGCCAAGGCAGTTTCTTTACTCATTAACCAATAAAAGTAGCACATAAACAGAAGGACCTCCCATACCATTTCCCCTTTTCTGTTTAAAGAAAAATGAAGGCTTTAACTTTAACATAGTAAAATTACATATAACAAAACAGATACCAAGCAAGAATTACCGTTACAGTATTTTATTTACTTTATCTTTTATAATAACTAAGGAAAACTATAACTACAAATTCTTCAATACCATCAAAGACTCCAGAAGGATATAATATTACCTAAGTAAACAAAAAGGAAGCAACTTTAAAAACTCTAGAATTGACAGAGACATCTCACTACCTGGACAGTCACCCAAAGTTCTTCTGTACTGTTGGGGCATCCATATTTAGCCTACTGGCATATTTAACAAATGGTGCTGGCATAACTGGATATCAACATGTAGAAGAATGAAAACAGAGCCATATCTATCACCATGCACAAAACTCAAGTCCAAATGGATCAAAGATCTCAACATTAAGCCAGCCACATTGAACTTCATAGAAGAGAAAGTGGGAAGCACACTTGAATGCATTAGCACAGGAGACTGCTTCTTAAACATAACCCTAGTAGCACAGACACTGAGAGAAACAATTAATAAATGGGACCTCCTGAAACTGAAAAGCTTCTGTAAAGCAAAGGACACAGTCAACAAGATAAAACAACAGCTTACAGAATGGGAAAAGATCTTCACCAACCCCACATTAGACAGAGGTCTGATCCCCAAAATATACAAAGAACTCAAGAAATTGATCATCAAAAGAACAAATAATCCAATAAAAAAAATGGAGTACAGACCTAAACAGAGAACTCTCCACAGAGGAATCGAAAATGGCTAAAAGACACTTAAGAAAATGCTCAACATCCTTAGTCATCAGAGAAATGCAAATCAAAACAACTCTGAGCTTCCATCTTACATCTGAAAGAATGGCCAAGATCAAAAACACTGATGACAACTTATGCTGGAGAGGTTGTGGGGTAAAGGGAACACTCCTGCATTGCTGGTGGGAATGCAAGCTGGTACAGCTCCTTTGGATGTCAGTGTGGCGATTTCTCAGGAAATTAGGAACAACCTTCCTCAAGACCCAGTAATACCACTTTTGGGTATATACCCAAAGGATGCTCAACTGTATCACAAGGACATGTGCTCAACTATGTTCACTGCAGCATTATTTGTCATAGCCAGAACCTGGAAGCAACCTAAATGCCCCTTGACCAAAGAACGGATAAGAAAAATGTGGTACACTTACACAATGGAGTACTACCCAACAGAAAAAAATAACATCTTAAAATTTGCAGGCAAATGGATGGAGCTAGAAAACATCATTTTGAGTGAGGTAGCCCAGACCCAAAAAGACAATTATCACATGTACTCACTCATAAGTGGTTTTTAAACATAAAGCAAAGAAAACCAGCCTACAAATCATAATTCCAGAGAACCTAGACAACAATGAGGACCCTAAGAGAGACATACATAGATCTAATCTACATGGGAAGTAGAAAAAGACAAGATCTCCTGAGTAAATTGGGAGCATGGGGACCTTGGGAGAGGGTTGAAGCGGGGAGTGGAGAGGTAGGAAGCAGAGCAGAGAAAAATGTAGAGCTCAATAGAAATCAACAACAACAAAAAAAAAGATTTAAAAAAAAAAAAGAGAGAGACTGTTCTTTCTGCACGTTTCCAGGGCCCTCAGAATGAGCACCTTAAGTGCACTGTGTGTCTGCAGCAGGACACCTGCACACCCCAGGTAAACAATAGGAGACTAGGCCCCATTGCAGCTGGGTGAGTGCCACACAGGTAAGCTCAGCTGCTGACTAACTAGCTGGTGAACTTCTAGTAAACAACTCAAGTCTCAGTTTCTGCATCTACAAAATGGTAAGAAAACATCTACTTTGCAACCCACAATTGTAAAAATAGCAGAAAATATGGGGATGATTTAGTGCACACAGCATTCAGGGAAAAGTTTCATCACTGTTTGGTGGTTATTTGCTTTCAGCAAAAACAAGCTGTATTCTCCTCATGTTCCCCCACGATAGTTCCCTTATACCATAGCCTTACCTGCTGCCTCACCAATCAGCCTCCACTGCCCACACCTACCTCCCAGTCACACCAAAATACAGAAAAGATAAAGTCTAAATTCATGAGTCTCCCAGTCTCCCAGAGTTCCAAGTACTCCACACTCTTCTGTCCTCTGGACCCAGGAAGGTTATGAGTCAGTTATTCTGGGGTGGCACTGTGAGCCAAGGATAACCCTAGGGCCATGCAGCAATGGAGCCCTCTACAGGAGACACTCTGATTCCCCTCCCTCCTCCATCCATGCTACCACTACCTGACATCTGATGAAGAAAACAACCAACCAGCTCCTGCCAGCAGAGGTGTCCTCATAGCCACAGATCCCGGTCATGAAAATAAACTTACATAGAACACCACATAAACTGTAACTGGGGGCACACACCTTAAGAAGTTCAAGGTCATCCTCCACTACGTAGCGATTTCAAAGCCAAGCCTGGGCTAGAGACCCTGAGAACTGAACCCAGAGCTTTGTGCATACTGGGCACACATTCTACCAACTGAGCTACATTCCCCAGACACACCTCTCAGTTTAAAAATTAAGATGTTTTTATTTTTAAACATATATATGTGTGTGTGTATACATATATATAGGTGTGTGTGTGTGTGCGCGCGCGCATGCACAAGTACCTGCAAAGGCCAGAGGCACCTGGAACTGAAACTACAGCAGGTTATGAACCACCTGACATGGGTGATAGGAATAGAAGTAAGGTCCTTTGGAAAAGTACCAAGTGCTTTTAGCCGCTGAGCCATCTGCTCAGCCCTACCTCTCAATTTTAAAATATACTCTCCAAGTCTCATGGAACTCTGATAGCCCTCGTCTCAAAGGTATACACATTTCCCCATTTACTGTCTCTTTGCAAGGAATGACACTTGAAGTTTAAGGAAACAGCCTCTGTAGCAGAGTGCAGATGAAGTGGAGCTGAGCACACCAAAGGGCTAAGACATTACACCCTGCAATCTGAGGTAAAGAGCACCTCATCCCTTTTCTTCTCCAGCTACAATGTCCTCAGGGACACATAAGGATTTAAACCAGGCCAATGTTAGACAAAACTTGCCATTGGACCCTGCAGGGGTACCCAGAAACCACTTAGGACCCACTGAAGCAGGACATTTCAAGTTTACAGGACATACAACTTTGTCAACACATAATTAGATAAATTTGAGGCTCTGCAAGAGAACCTTAGGATTCATGTGTATGTGTGTGTGTGTCTATGTGTGTGTGTGTCTATGTGTGAATTATACTGAGGCTAATTGTACAGCATCTTGTACATGCTAGGCAAGTGTTCTACCACTGAGCTACATCCGAGGGATTCTTTTGGCAAACCCACAGGAAAGATAATCAGCATTCCTTTATCTATCAGATAAGTTCTCTGATCTTCATCCATTTGTTCCTTTGGTCAGTAAACACCTGCTATTCTAGGCACTGATAACGAGAAAGGAGACACAGCCTTGTTCTTGTTCTCTGAGTTTGGGGGTGGGGGCAGTCATGCCAGCATCTAGGAGGTCAGGTTCTGGGGGGAGTGTAGTATCCATGAGAGTCGGGGGTGGGGGGGTGTACCATGGCAAGGAGAATGGCTGGGGCAAAAGGATGCCCAGCAGAGGGAACAGTATGTACAAGGATTCCATAACCAAGAGAGAGGCTGAACACACTATAGTTCAAAAAGTGGTAAGGAGTGTGGTGATGATAATGTCCTCTGGCTTCCATATGTGCCACATGTGTGTGCACTACATACACTAAGGAAGGGAGGGAGGAAAGGAGAGTTCATGCAAAATTCAGGAAGCCCGAGACACAGATAAGCTAAGGATCTAGGATGTTCAGACAGAGGAATAGACCTCGGCTGGAGGTAGAGTGCTGCATGATCACTGGTAGGGCAGGCCCTTCTCTCTGCCTCTGAGGTTGGGTAGTTAAAAAAGCTCCAGTTCTCCCATGGTTTCCCTTTACATTGGTTAAGAGCCATTAGCTCTGGCTCCCAGAGGCAAGAACACCTTGCCTTATTCAGCCTTCTGGAATTATGCCTGGCATGTACTGAGTACCAGGAATTTGTGGAATGAAAGAATGAGGGGATGACTGAGCAAGTATTACTGCCTTTCGCTGCAATGAGAGGCTAAACAAGACAGATGCAGTACTCCCTGTAGCATGTACAGAGTAAGTGTTCAATAAATGTAAGCTACAGGTATCTCCTGCAACACTGCATGACAGAGGAGAAGCTAAGCACAAGGCTGCCAACAACCAAAAAAGAAAGAAGCTGCTAGAGATGTAATGGGATGCCTCAGTGGGGGCCCCAGGAAATAGGCAGGCTTCATGTAGACAGCTTGTCACCTTCAAATGTTGTGAGAGGGCATGCCGTCAGAATGAGATGCTCCTACAGGCTCAACCAGGAAGCTTCTCACCAGAGTAGACTGTGGATCACAGGAGATAGATGGATGTCCTCTACAGTGGAGAGAAGAACCCTCATGCTGCAATTGGCCACCAGGCTCCTCCTGATGTCACTGGGGTGACAGTGGCAATGACAACAGAAGGAATAATTACCTTATGGTTAACTAAGGCACTTTCTAGATGTAAGGCTGTTCTCTGCCAACTATCACTGCAGTAAAACATTTAACCTTCTTGCTATGTCGTTAAAATGACACACAAGGGGCTGGAAAGATGATTCAGTATTAAGAACACATACTGCTCTTGCAAGGGACCTAACTTCAGTTCCTAGCTCTCACAATCAGGTTGTAATTGGACTTTCTTTGGATCATCAGCTCCCAGATAATGACATGGAGACTTCTTATTAACAATGAAAGCTTGGTCTTAGCCTGTGCTTGTTCCCAACTAGCTCTTAAAAGTTAAATTAGCTTGTTTGTATTCATCTTCGTTCTGCCGCATGATTTGGGACCTCTCCTCAGTATCGTAAATCCTACTTCTTCCATGTCTGGGTGGTGACTCCCAGTCTCTCAGATTCTTCCCATGAGTTCTTCCTTCTCTCTGGAAGTCCCACCTATCCTCTCCTGCCTAGCAACTGGCCATTCAGCTCTTTATTAAACCAATCAGAAGATGCCTTGACAGAGACACGTCTTCACAGTGTACCCACAACATCAGGTAGCTCACCAGTGCTTGTAACTCCAGCTCCAAGGGATCCGACATCCTCTTCTGAACTGAAGGTACCTACACTCATATGTGCAGTCTCATACACAGATAAACATATACATGTGATTTAAAAACAAAATAAATCTTTAAAACAAACAAACAGTGACATACCAGGAAGAATGAGATCCCCATGGCAGCTTCTACTTCAAAGCCTACAGCTGGGTCCACAGAAACACCATAAAGAATGTCAGAGGAATGAGCTCTACATACTCTTTCAAGTCCCTCGAGGAGCCCCAGCACTGCCTAAAAGACTCCCCTAAGAGGCTGGGCCACACCTACTCCATTCAGAGTTCAGGTGACTTGCATTTGTCACAAGATGGTCACAGATGCTAACAAAAAATCCAGTTCTTGCAGGTCAGGAGTCATGACGGTGTGGCCCTGTACCTTCATTCATAGTCACTTCACTTCTTGGAACTGCTATGAAGAGTTGTTCTGAGGAACCAACAGGATGAGGGGTGGGACAGTGAGTTGGGTCAGGAAAATACTATGAGATGCCAAGCCTGTGAGGGAAGCTAGCCGAACTGGCCAGACACGGGAACTGTCTTGCATCAGCTGGCAGAATCAGTGATTTTCCATGATCCCCTATGGTGATCTGTCTTGAGATGCAAAGGCTCCTCTGTCACTCACCAGTGATAGGGAGGAGAGCTACTTATCTCTCCTAGCTGAGGTGGGACTTTGCATAGACAACAAAAACTAGAGGTTCATCTGCCTTTCATCCTTGTAGACTCTGAGTAATAATGTCAGAAAAGGCCCAACATTCTTTTTTCCAGCTTCTTTTGCAATTAGATCATGCAATGTGCTATGTTCTTGGCCAGTGGGATGGAAGAAGATCTGGGGACCTTCCTCATTAAAAAAAAAAAAGAAAGAAAGAAAGAAAACAGAGACGTGAACACATCCCTTCTCCAGTTGGACATCAAATGGGACCAGATGTAAGGACTGGAACTAGTGGCCATTTTGTGACAGCATGAGACATCTAAAGATCAAGTCAGCGCCTTAAAGATGCTGTTGGTTGGACAGTTCTGCTGAGCTGGTCCTGGGGTCAGCCAGCTCCACATTGTGCTATAAGAAATGATTAGTATTTATTGCTGTTTAAATCATTTGTAGTCCAGCTCTGCTCTTTGAAGTCCCCATCATTCTGACAAGTTTTCTGCTGCAGTATTAAGCTTTTATCTCAGATGAGTGTCATCAGATGAGTCTAGAACCCTATAAACAAACATGTTCTCTGTCGTAGCCATTTTCTTCCTCTTCTTCTCAATTGGATCTCATGCAGCCCATGCTAACCTCAGACTTGATATACAGTCAAGGAAGACGTTGACCTTATGATCCTCCTGCCTCTACTTCCTTAGTGCCAGGATTACAGGCATGTACCACCAGGCCCATGTAATGCCATGTTGGGTAATGAACCCACAGCTCCTTGTATGCTAGGCAAACACTGTACAAACTGAACTACTTCCCCAGCCTCAAGTTCCCTATTCTTATAAGGGTTATGGTCCAAAGAAAGGGTTGGCAAACTTCCTGTAAAGGGTATCTGTTTAAAGATCACATGGTCTCTGTCAAAATGACTCGTGTCTACTGCTATAGAGTAAAACAATGACAGTCAATATATAAACAAGGAGGCACAGCTGTGTGCCAAAATAAAACTTTATTTATTAAACCAGGAGTTTGGGCCAGATCCACACTGACAGAGGGCCACAGTTGGTCCATCCCAGCCTATATTCTGAAAACCTGTAAAGTTCCTACCCACCTCTCTACAGTAGCCCTGTAAGTTAAAGTGACAGCAAGGTCCCTAGCAGGCCTGAAACCTAGCTCGTCTGTTGTTCCTAACAGGTGTTCTACAGATGAGTCTTGGCATTTTCCCAAGAATAATAGTGGCAACAGAGCAGAGCCTGGAGCTTGGGCTCTCAGACTGCAAACAGGTGAGTATTATCCACGAGGCCTAAAAGAACAATTCTCATACCCCTCACCTTCAAAAGCCTCCTTGACACCCAGCCTGTCCCTTAATTCCTGGTCCAGTAGAGAGGAGGGATGCACAGGTCTTAGGTCCAAGAGCATCTCCTAAGGTCTAGCCATTCAAAACAGGCATGGTCTCAATTTGCAAAGAAACAGAAACTTGGAGAAATATAAATAATAAAATGTACCTGAGGGCAAAGCTAGGCTTTGAACCAAGGGTTTTTGTGGTACTACACAGTCACCCAGGTTCGGCTGCTTTTTCCAACCCCCCAGGAAGGGTCAAGAGCAAATGTACCACCCTACATCCAAGCTGAGAACAGGGGAATAGCTATCCCCTGCCTCCAGTGGCTCCAGCTCCACTTGCAGAGGAAAGGCTGGGTACTCAGCTCCCAGTACTGGGCATTAGCAAGTGGTTGTAAAGTCTCTGAAGACAGAGTGCTTTTGCCACCATTAGACCACGATAGATTCATATGCACTCCTCCATCTCTTGTCTACTTCAGGTTTAATGTAAAAGCATTGTTCTCACCCCTCTCTGGGTTGCCACTCTGCAGAGTGCTAATGAGTGTCACACACTCGCCCCTCTGGAACTAAATGCTCCTCTAGACAGAAGATATACTGCCTAGATTTTAGGTCATCACACACTCCCATCTGACACTAACATCAAACCTTCCTGGTAGCGAGGGGGTAGGATCCAGAAAGAAGCAGATTCACCTGACACTGGCCCACAATACCCATGGTTACCCAGGTGACAGTTGGGTAGGCAGTATAACAAAAGGATAAAGGGGAGATGGGGAGCTGAGAAACATCACTGAACATAAAGTATGTTTTCTAGGCACCCATTACTGTGTCTCTGTTTAATTACTTCAGAACAAATTTGGCATGTAGTCAGCCAATTAAATAGGCAATGTGCAGGGTACAAAGAGGCTCTGATCATATTAGGACAGGAGCCTAGGGCTGGGGGACAATTCAATAACAGAGAGCACTCACCTGGCATACACAAGGCCCTGAATTACATCGTAAGGGGGGTAGGGTAGCTACAGAAAGAAGTAGGAAGTGGGAGAACAGACAGAGAATAAAAGTGAAAATCACAGGCTGGGTGTAAAATGGGTATACTTCTGACTTCTACTTTTTCATTTGCTAAATGGGACATAAAACTACATCCCTTGCACAATTCACAAGGTTAAGTAAAGCAAGATTCAAAGAGAAGAAGCTATGTAATACCATCATCTTGAACACTGAACATGACTTCTTCAGGACTTAATTTCTTTGACTATACAATGGGTTCACCCTTGACCGTGAGACTTCTGGAAGGTGAAAAGAAGTGCTACCCTGGCACCCAGAGCAGAGCCTGGCCTAAGTGGTACCATCTTGGGAAGAATGAAGATATTCTAAAAAGACACTGTGTCCCTCCCTTTTGCTATCAGACTATAAAGAAAATGGCCCCAAGGGATTAGAATCTTATCCTGGAAAAGGAAAAGTCCAGAGTCCTGGTGCCAGCTTCAGGGAGAGGCTTGCCTCCCAGAAAGAGATTTCACACAAGTCTGACAAGTTGTCACACATCTTAGAGGACAGACAAGAGCCAGATAGTAATGGGGCAGTGGTAGATGGGGCCACACCTTGACCAGGACTGCTCAGTTTAGACATACCATTGGCCCTCTACTCTAAACCTATACCTCATGTCAGGAACCCAAATATGGGCTTTGGGACGGTCAATGGACCTCTGTGTTCCTCTTCCCACTGTGGCTGAACTGAATAAATCTCCTTTCTCTGTTTTTCACTATGGTTTGTGACTTTAATTGTCCTTATTGAAGGCAAACGGAGAGTTAGCCTTTCAAGGCTGCTGGGGCCCAGGTACTAACTGGGTCCTAACAGCTCTAGTAACAGGGAACTCAGGGACATCAGGCCAGGCAGTCAGAAGTTGCCTGGTGACCATAACACCAACAATACATAAGAAAAGTATTCTGATTCCAGCCTATCCAACAAATAGCAGCCCAAAAAAATTATGCACAAGCTCAAAATCTTTTCCCCTGAGAAAAAGTGGATTTAGGATGGTGTTTTAGTTTGTTTTTGTTTTTGTTTTGTTTTGTTGTTTTGTTTTCATTCTCTAAAAGACTTCTCAAACAGCTACCAACCTAAACACAATGAGGTCATAAGTAAGTTTTGAAGCCAAGACATCTGGTGAAGTGATGAGGTTAAGGAGAAGCGGGCATGCTCTGAGCAGGCAGCTGCTTCCTGACAGGAGCAGCCCTGAGCCCCAGAGCTCACCAGTATATCTGAGTACCAGGCTCCAGGGTAGACAAGGTCACTTTGCCCTCACCCCCAGCAACTCAGAAGACACGATGACCTGATACTGTGTAGATGCTACACAGAACCCAACCCTGCTATTGCTAAAAAGGGATAGAGACTTCATTGAGCTTCGGGTTATGTTGGTGATATTGCAGAAGCACCAAGGAACCTTTCTGTGCCTCCAACACCAGTTTTCAGAAATCTCAAAAGAAACTGGAAAGTCATGGAGGCAAAGTGGTGCCTAGCTGCGGCCCAGCTGCCCCACTCCAATATGCCCAAAACCAAGCCAGGAGTTTCCATCACTTCAGTCTTCTGCTCCCATCCAAAACCAACAGAAGCTCTGTCTGGTCTGGGACTGAATAAGCATGGGTTGAAACTGGACTCTCTGAGCATGGCAGACAATGAAGGCTGATGAGAAGCCAAGGACAATGGCACTAGGTTTCGATCCTAATACATGAACTGGCTTTGTGGGTGCTTAGCCTGTTTAGACGCTCACCTTCCTGGACATAGATAGAAGACCTTCGTCTTCCCGCAGGGCAGAGAATTTGGACGGCTCTTCAATATCGAGAGGGAGGGGGAATGGTGTGGGGGGAGGAGAAGAGGAGTGGGGATAGGGGGAGGGGACTGGGGGGAGGGGGCAATATTTGGGAGGAGGGGAGGGAAATGGGAAACGGGGAGCAGGTGGAAATTTTAATTAAAAAAGAATAAAAATACTAATAAAAAAAACCAACAGAAGGTCTACTCATTCTTCAAAAGTCAATCCAAATATCAACTTCTGCAGAGCTCCCACTGCTATTGCCAGGTACCTTATCCCTTCTTCCCTGCTACCCTGGTCTCCTTCAGGGAACAACTTTACAGGAAGTGGCCCACCTCAGAGAGCTTAGTACAGATAGCAAACCAGAGACTGATGGCCAAGTCCCCAAAAAAACCCTGTAAGTCCCACAAGAGCTGGCATGACAACTGGCATCCCACAAGAGGGACATTTCAGTGTCGCCTGAAGGACAGGTAGATGGATGTGCATCACAGGGATGAGAGTCCTGGACTATGGGGAGCCTGGAAAGAAGAAGGAAACCAGAGGAAGATAGTGGAGTCATTGTGTGGGAAGGAGACAAAGTCAAGGGAGATTTAGAATCCTCAGGATATTGGCAAGCACAGTAAAGAGGGCACCTTGGGAACATTACTCAATGTATGGGTGAAAAAAGCAACATAAACCAAGACCAAAGAAAACATGGGATAGAAGGTTTGGAGGGAAGATGGTGTAGGAGGTCCTTCTTTCTATGTGTTGCTTGTATTGGTTAATGAATAAAGAAACTGCTCAGCCTGATAGGGGTAGAACTTAGGTACACAGGGAAGATGGAACTGAATTCCGGGAGGAAGAAAGCAGAGTGAGAGGAATGCCATGGAGCTGCCAGAGACAGACAGGCTGAATCTTTCCCAGTAAGCCACTGCCATGTGGTGATATACAGATTAATAGAAATGGGTTAAATCAAGATGTGAGAGTTAGCCAGTAAGAGGCTAGAACTAATGGGCCAAGCAGTGATTTAATTAATACAATTTCTGTGTGGTTGGTTATTTCGGGGCTAAGCTAGCCAGGCAGCCGGGATGAACAAGAGGGGCCCCCTGCAACAGGAAGATGTCAATTAAAGGAGAAGTTGTCTATCATTATCCCACTTCTCTGATAAGCAGAAAATGCCTGAAGTCACTCTTCATCCATGAACCCTTGCTGAGCTCCATGTTTTAAATGCTGGAAATAATCAAAAACACAGGTATGTGACCTCCCAGCCCCTGAAGATAAACAAGAACCTGGCTACACAGACAGAAAATAAAAAGAAGCATACCCAGACTGTCTGGGCCAGGCCAGAGGGTTTGGTGATTAAACAGCCTTCAGGGAGGCAATGTAGATAAGTATTAGAAGGCCAAGAAAGCCCTTCCTTTTCCACTCCACCTATGACCCAAGTAGCTGTTAAACTATGGCCAGCTCGCCGGGCGGTGGTGGCGCACGCCTTTAATCCCAGCACTCGGGAGGCAGAGGCAGGCGGATCTCTGTGAGTTCGAGTCCAGCCTGGTCTACAAGAGCTAGTTCCAGGACAGGAACCAAAAGCTACGGAGAAACCCTGTCTCGAAAAATCCAAAAAAAAAAAAAAAAAAAAACTATGGCCAGCTTACCAGCCCTCTCTGGTTCTCAGACTTTCTACTGTACCCTAATACAAAGATAATGAATACTTCATGCTATGGATAAAAATGTTCTCTTCCAGACCTCTGATACCCAGATCTCTGTGGGCCTAGTCCAGTCCTAGGTCTTAAGAAAAAAAAGGAAAAACAGAATGGTGGTGGCACACACCTCTAATCTCAGCACTCAGGAGGCAGACACAGGTGTATTTCTGAGTTCAAGGCCAGCCTGGTCTACAGAGTGAATTCAGGACAGCCAGGGCTACACAGAGGAGAAACCCTGTCAAAAATTAAAAAAAAAAAAGGAAAGGAAAGAAGAGGAGAGGAGAGGAGGAAGGAAAAGAAATAGAAGAAATGAATGAACTCAGAAATCCTCCATCATGACAATAAACATGGCAGCCACAAACACGGCATGCAGAAAACTATGAAGGAGTAGTAGGCAGAGGCACATACCCACAGCACAGCTCTGGGTGACCCCCACAACATCAAAATACAAACCAAATACCTTTGATTGTTCATATTCACTGCCAACTTCATTAGTCTTAGAATCATGATGAAAATATGGCCCTTGGGTATGACTATGAAAGGTTTAACCTAAATATGAGCATCTACGATCAGGAGACATAGAAAACAACACCATCCCATGGGTTAAGAGTCTGGAAGTAAATAAAAGTAAGAAGCAAACTGAGTGCCAACATTTGTCTCTCTCTGCTCCTGACTGTGGATGCGATGTGACCAGCTGCCGCAAGTTCCTACCTTTCCTACCACGATGGACTGTGCCCTTAAACAGTGGATCAAGATAAACCCTTCCTTCCTTCCTTCCTTAAGTGGCTTTGTTAGGTATTTTGTCATAGCAACAAGAAGAATAACTAATACATGCTCTTAGTCAATCTTCTCACTCAACCCCAGAATCCATTTTTGTAAGTAAAAAGAATTTGGAAAAATGATATTTCTGAAAATAAAATCTACTCGCTTCCCATATTTTCTCATGAAGCTAAAAATACAAGTGTGTGTGTTTGGGGGGGGGGGTGTTAAAGTCAGAGGAGGGGTAGGGGAAATCATGTTTTGTGAACAGCCTTGGCCCTCACCAGCAGACTCTCTGGGAATGTGACCCAAAGGAAGGCTGGGGGACAGAAAGCCTTGTTTTAAAAGAAAAGGTCAAAGGCACACCCAAAGCACAGATTAGTAATACAAACACTGTGGTCTCCTTCCATGACTGAACTTGAGTGTTTAGGAGATGGAGTCTGAGTCCAGTGCCTGAAGAGGGCCAAGAAAGAGTGGGAACAACCAGACACTGCCTGTGATGAAGATGCTTCATGGTCAGGAACAGACCACGGACTGTTCCAGGCCGGTAAAAATGCATTATGTCATCAGAGGAGAGTCATGACAGCGGACAGTGAAAGGCAGTAGGGTAGTAGTCCACTTCAGGTAGGACCCTGGATGGTTCTTGTCAGCCCACCCACCTCTCTACAGTACAAGACAATCTACAACCAGGCCAACAACAGGGTGTAGAGTTTGCAGATCATCTATTCAACACATTTATTAAGCACCACCTGCTTTCCAACCCCTGAAACGAATAGAAAGTACAGCAAGCAGACAGACAAGTCCAGTATACACCGTAGTAAGGAGGGCACATGTTAGTTCCCAGCCTATTAGCCCCGAAATAATCACACATAAACTGAATTAATTAAATCACTGCTTGGCCCACTAGCTCTAGCTTCTTATTGGCTAACTCTTACATATTAATTTAACCCATTTATATTAATCTGTGTATCACCATGTGGCTGTGGCTTACTGGCTAAAGTTCCGGCGTCTGGTCTCCAGTGGGACTACACGGCATCTCTCTCACTCTGCCTCCTTTCTCCTGGCATGCCCTTTAGTTTTTCCCACCTACCTAAGTTCTGCCCTGCTATAAGTCCAAAGCAGTTTCTTTATTCATTAATGGTAATCACAGCATACAAAGGGAAATCTCACATCAATACAAAGATTGATACTCAGGTGCTCAGAGTCCCTTCATTTTTTTCCTTTCCCTTCCCTGCCCTATTAGACTCTACTGCCAACTCTCCTGGCCATCAATGTGTTCTGAGCCATCAGAGGCATTAGGCAAGCAATGCCCTTACCCCCACAGGTATGTAAACTCCAAAGGCAAGAAAAAGATCCACATGGACGACTATAACACCAGCCATTACTAGAGGAGGCACCCCCATTTGACAACTGCACACCAAATACTCAGCTCCTAGCACCAGGAAAACACTGAGATCAGGAGACACAGAAAGGGCCATTCCCACCCAAGAGGGCAACCCAACCTGGAAAGAGAACCCAAAACAGAAGACCAGGGTAGGATGCACATAGGAGTGGAACATCTTGGCAAAGTTCCAAACATCTAAAAGATAATCTGTCATTTGAACAAAGCCCCAAGCATAGTAATAAACCACTCCAGGAAGAAACACAGAAATGGTGACTCAAAGCCAGAGGACACCAGCATTTTATAGAGGAACTCTCTAATGGTGTCTCCTTCTCTTTATCCTTAAGTGAAAGATTTAAGCCAAATTACCAATGGACAGCTAGGGGGCTTTTCTTTCTCTCATTCTCCCTTCTTGTTCTTTCCCTGCATCCTATTACTTTTATTTTTAATTTTTATATTGCCATATAAGTGTGTGTGTTTGTAGGGTATTCGACATTTTAATACAGTGATACAGTGTGTAATCATCAGATCATGGAATTAGCACATGCAATGTGACATTTGTTACCAGTTCTATGTGTTGGATACATTCAAAACTGTAGTGGCATTTCAACTGTATTTTAATAAATAAAGACTGCCTGAAGATCTGAGAGCAAAACAGTCCAACTGGTCAGTCCTAGAGACCAGGATATAGTAACACACACCTTTAATCCCAGTAGCCACAATAACACACACCTTAAACCCAGTAGTCACAATGACATGCATCTTTAATCCCAGTGGTACACACCTTTAATCCCAGTCCTAGAGAGAAATATAAAATGTGGGGAAACAGCTCTCAGAGATACAGTCTCCTTCTGAGATTCTCCAATTTCTGACCCCGAGCTTTTATTAATCGTGCTCCCTCTGCACTGGCTTTCTTAAAACAATTGTTGTCAGACCAAGCATGGTGGCGCATGTCTGTAATCACAACATTTGGGAGGTGGAGGCATGAAAATTAGATGTTCAAGTCCAGTCTTGGTTAGCTACATAGTAAGTTCCACATCATCCTGGGAGACATGGGAGTTCCCTGCCCCGCCCCCCCACACACACACACTCCAGTAGCCAGAGTTAGAGGTAGTTATAGTTATTAGCTGTGGTCCTAGGAACTGTGCTCTGATCCTCTGTAAAAAAGAAGGATACACTCTAACTGAGCCATCTTTCCACTGGATTTATTTTTTAAAACTTGTTTTTAGACAAGGTCTAACTAAGCAGCCCATACTGGTCTCTCAATTTATTATCTTCCTGGCTCTGTTCCTCCCATGCTGGATTACAAGTGTGCAGTTACCATATCCAGCTTCAATAAACCATTTCTGCCTGAGGCTCCATGAGCATATAAGAAGAGTGGGGATTCCCCTTGGCAAATCAAAAAAAAAAAAAAAAAACAAAAAAAAAACGGCAGCTGGTGTCTTGTCCCTACCTTGATTCCTGGAAAAGAAGGAAGAAAAGCAGGAATGGGGAGATGTGAATATTCCATATCATCTCCAAATAAAACTGGGCTGCAAGTCCAGAGAACACTCGTGTCCTATCACAGGTCCACCCTGCCTGGAGTACATTAGGAATTAGGGTTTCTTAAACAACCTATCATCACTCTGTGGCTAGAATAAATTATATTACTATGTAGTTGTAGTTTTAAGAGCTTCATATTGGTAAAGGTTACTAGTTTAACGTTAACTGCATTATTATAGCCTTATCCCTATATTTAAAAAAAAATGATAACCTCAAACCAAACAAAAAATCAGAAGCAAGCCAAGCCTCTCACCAGCTTGGAGAGGTCCCAAAATACATCTCAGTTTAATGGAAAGGCCCATCCAGGACAACCATGCCTCACACAGTCCTGCTGTCTGTCTTATAAGGACACAGCTATCAAATGAGACACTCGTGGC
The DNA here is from genome assembly GCF_950005125.1 of Chionomys nivalis. Classification (NCBI taxonomy): domain Eukaryota; kingdom Metazoa; phylum Chordata; class Mammalia; order Rodentia; family Cricetidae; genus Chionomys; species Chionomys nivalis. The sequence goes on from NC_080093.1 coordinate 360,185, forward strand.
TCCTAGACTTGAAGAAAAATTCCCAAAGTGTCTCACCCCACAACCTCTAAAAAAAACTCTGGGACTCTACTGACAGCTCCCAAGGACTATCTGGGCCAGCCTTTCCTACAGCAGAAGACAGGGCTGAATCCATAGGAGAGAAGGCTTCAGTCATCTCCCAGTGATGAAGTCCATGGTTTAGAGACAAGACCCAGCGTTAGCTGGGAGAACAATGGTGCTAAAGGACAAGACTGATCCTAACAGACAGAGTAGGGTCATCACACTGGAAACAGGAAATAAAGAGATTTAAAGGGCAAGACAGGGATGGACAGGAACACTTACCAATGTGAGTAAGAAGCAGGAGCTTAAGACAAGAGGCCACCATTTCCAGCTTTGGGCAATAAGAGACTCTCATGGGACCACCCACTAGTCTCTGCTGAATCTGTCCACAAAGCTCAATGAACAGTTGCTTGACTCTCCATCAGTAACAGTGTGGGGGACCAGATGACCTGACAGCCTGAATCAGGCACTGCAGCAATCAAAGGTAAGCTTCCAAACAGGAAGCCTCAGCACACTGACACCTGCAGCTAGCCAGATTCCTCTTGGTAAAAGGTGGCACCATGGGTGATGGTGATGGCAAGCAGAGGCTTGTATACAAGTAGTAGTCACTAGCATCACCACAGTAAGCAGGTATCCCATAACTGAAAAGCAGGGGACAGGACAAAAACTCAAGGCAGAAACTGCCAACGGTTGGCATGATCTTCTTGTATACTGCATGAAGTGTCTCACCTGCCTAAGGCAACTTCTGAATGGTTTCATAAAGAGTTGAAAGGCCAATAGCTAGGCAGGAGAAGATAAGCAGGACTTCCGGGCAGAGGTGGGAACTCTGGGAAAAAATCTGAGGCAGGAGATTCACCAGCCAGATGCAGAGGAAGTTAGACACAGTATGGGGAGATGTAACAAGCCATGTGGCAAAATGTAGATTAATATAAACATGTTCATTTAAGTTATAAAAGCCAGTTGAGAACAAGCTGAAGGCAAGGCCAAGCTTTCAGTCCAAAGGAAGACAAGTTACAATTAACTTGCTACTTAGTAAGGCAGGTTAAGGCCAGTGGTCAGACATGAAAGATCTGATGGTGGTAGCAGGAAGGAGCAACTCCTTCCCAAGGAATCATGAAGGCAAGATGTGCTGAGTCCCTCAGTGGGGAGTTAAGGAGTATTCCAGATACAACCTGGACATTCACACTGCAGGCAAGCAGCAGGCACCACATCAGATCTCCTCTAGGGAGCCCCTTTCTAGGGAGAAATGAAGGAATGTTGCTTTATTTGGTTACAGAAACATATTTAATGAACTCCTATAATAACCTAGGCAAACAAGAGTCCTTGGTTTTTCTGTCTTAGATGTTTAAAATATGCCAGAAAAGGTGACATGGAATGCTATGAAAACCAGGAAATACAAAAGTGGGACTCTGTCTGAAAGATCACTAGCCACTCAGGAGACAAACTGCATCTAAAATGGTCTGCTCTGTTTACAGAAAGGGCCAATCTATCTACAGGCACCTCAGACATAGTAACTGGATTCCCCCATACTTTTAGAGATCCATTAAAAACAAAATTAAGGGTTTTTTTTTTCCTTTGTTTTTATACAAGGTCTCCCTATGTACTTTTGACTGAGACTTGCTATATGAACCAGGCTGGTCTCCAACTCAGAAATTTGCTAGCCTTGACCTCCTAAAGTGCTGAGATTAAAGACATGAGCCATCATACCCAGCCCATACAAATAATTTTATTTTCTTAAAATCTGAAGGAAGGTAGGTGGTGGTGGCACATGCCTTTAATCCCAGCACTCAGGAGACAGAAGCAGACCGATCTCTGCGAGTTTAAGGCCAGCCTGGTCTACAGAGCGAGTTCCAGGACAGCCATGACTACTCAGAGAAACCCTGCCTCACGGAAAAAAAATCTTGAAAGAAAGTTAATAAACTTTCTCTTTTATTCCTCCCACCAAGTCTTCCACTATACTTTCATGTATTTTATTTTGTTTGTCCAAAGAATTGAAAATTAGGACTTCAATACTTACACAGCAGTGTATTCCCATCCTTCCTGAAGTTTCTATGATATCAGTAAAAGAATAAAACAGAGTATAATGGCTGGTTTTGTGTCAATTTGAAATAAGCTAGTCATCAGAGAGGAAGGAGCCTTAGTTGAGGAATTGCCTCCATGAGATCCAGCTGTAAGGCATTTTCTCAATTAGTGATGAATGAGGGAGAGCCATCCCTGGGCTGGTAGCGCTGTGTTCGATCACAAAGCAGGCTTAACAAGTCACATGAAGCAAGCCAGTGAGCAGCACTCCTCCATGGCCTCTGCATCAGCTTCTGGCTCCAGGATCCTACCCTGCTTGAATTCCTGTCCTGCCTTCCTTTGGACAGCAATACGGAAGTGTAAATTGAATAAACCCTTTCCTCTCCAACTTGCTTTTGGTCATCGTGTTCGGTTGGAGCAAGAGAAACCCTAACTAAGGCACTGGAGTGGAAGCTCAGTGATAGAATGTTGCCTAGTATAGATGGGGCCTTGGTTCTGACCCCCCAGGACACGAACACAGGACAGGGTGCAGAGGAATAGGTATAACCCTACAAGGGCAGGGAACTAGACAGAAGGTAGTAGCAGACCAAAGCTGCCAAACCATTTTGTGTGGTAGTAGATCAGCCCTCCAACAGCAGGCATCAGCTTGGCTGGCCAGAGAAAGCTAACATTCATATTTCTGTTTTATTGCTGTTGTTTGGTTGGTTGGTTGGTTTTGTTTTTGTTTTCAAGACAGGGCTTCTCTGTGTAGTCCTGGCTGTCCTGAAACTCACTTTGTAGACGAAGCTGGCCTCAGACTGACATAAATACACCTGTCTTTGCCTCCCAAGTACTGGATTTAAAAGTGCACCACCATCACCCAGCTTGACATTCATATTCCGATAGGTAGCCGGGCGGTGGGTGGTGCACGCCTTTAATCCCAGCACTTAGGAGGCAGAGGCAGGTAGATCTCTGTGAGTTCGAGACCAGCCTGGTCTACAAGAGCTAGTTCCAGGACAGGCTCCAAAACCACAGAGAAACCCTGTTTCGAAAAACCAAAAAAAAAAAAAAAAAAAGAACCCATATTCTTATAGGTAGCAAAGTCAGCAAAAAAAAAAAAAATCCCCGTTTGTAAGATAGCTCTAATTATTCATCATCAGCACTGCCTGCAAATGCTTAAACAAAACCTGTTAGGAAAACTAAACGTGAATTGTCACTATTAAAAAAAAAATTTTTTTTTTGAGACAGGGTTTCTCTATGTAACAGTACTATTTGTCCTGGAACTTGTTTTGTAGACCAGGCTGGTCTCTGACTCACAGAGATCCGCCAGCATCTGCCTACTAAGTGGTGGGATTAAAGGCATGCACCACCACTGCCTGACTACTCTACCAACTTTTAAATCCCTTTCTTTCTTTACTACAACTGGGTACAGCCTTTAGTGCTGTGGACACAGAGCAGAGACTTCACGTTGCCTGTAGGTAAAGTCTCAACATGACCCATATGTATGCATTCAAGGTTTTTCCACTCTGTCCCAAACACAAAACTCAGGAATCCAGGAGCCAAAAGAGCCAGTGCAGCAAGGACCTGGGACTCAACATCCCCTCTACCACAAGGCATGTGGGAGACAGGTAACAACTTTTCCAGCAATGAACATACTTCATATTTCCCCGTGGCTGCATATGCTTCTCCAACGAGAACACTGGTCACAGCTCATGCAAACACTGACATGTACACCAGCATTATCACACAATCACACAGTCTTCTCCCCAAAGACCAGAGCTGGCCTTCGCTACAGAAGGTCAGTGGGTTTGGGGCTCAGAAGGTAGCTCTGATGGTAGAATGTTTGTCCAGCATTCAAAAAGCCTTGAGCTCACTAGGCAGTAGTGGCACAGCCCAGGCACTTGGGAGGCAGAAGACTGGTCTACAGAGTGAGTTCCAGGACAGCCAGGGCTACACAGAAAAGCCCTGTCTCAAATGACCAAAAAAGAAGCCTTGGGCTCAATCTCCAGCACCTCATACACTAGGTATCTTGGTGCTTGGGCCTGGGGGTAAAAAAATCTCAAAAAAAAAAAAAAAATCTCAAAAAAAAAAAAAGCGGGGACAGGCGGGGAGATCTGAGAACCTGGAAATGTCAAGTTTGTCTTTACCATCTTTTCACATACCCCACTTGCCCACCCATTGGGTCCTCATGCCACCATCACCACCATCCCATAATCCCCATTGTCCTAATGACAGGTTCTATCCATGACAGAACTACCCAGTTCATCTTTCTGTTATGAGTACCTAGCCCAGCACTTGTGATGGCTTGAATTTGTGATGGCCAAATTCATATGTTCATATCTTAACCTGAAGAACCTTAAGATGTGACTGCATTTGGAAACAGTCTTCAAAGAGACTGTTAAAATGAGGACATCAGGGTGGGCCCTAATCCAACAAGACTGATATCTTCAAGAGATTAAGAGATAAAGACACCCATAAACACCAAAGAAGATTAGGTAAGGACACAACAGGACATAAACTATTTGGAAGTCATGGAGAGAAACTCCAGAAAGTCCAGTACTGCAAGCACCTTGAGAATATGGGCCTTTGGAAATTAACACATGGTTAAATCCTAATTTTGATCCCTGTTCTTTAACTGAAATATGGTCTCCAAGAGAAACTTTAAACTGAAAGGATCTTGGTATTTCTATAGCAATTTTTCTCACAATAAAAGCAAACTACAAACTACAGATGCCAGGAGGGGTCACCCAGCAAGAACAGGAACTGAGACTAAATCTCCTGTCATTGTTCTTGGAGCTGCAGCCTTACAACCCGGAGGGTGCCTGCTCTGTTAAGGTAAGTGAGAGCCTATTTGTCAAGGGGACAGAGAAACCTAACCCAGTAACTTTATTCCACAGAAAAATACTTTTTCAATACAGAGTTTGTACTATAAGAGGCATAGCCCTGTCATCAATGATAAATACCAAAGAACAACCCCATAGACAACTGTCAGGAGCTATCCAAGTCTCAGACACCCTCGACACCCTTCTGAATGCCAATCAACAGGCAGACATAATGGGACAGTTAGTTTAGAAGCAAATGTCAGTGAGTGTCCCACAAAAGCCAAAAGTATTAAAATTTCCCAAGACCAATTTCTTGGAGCTAGTGACTATGCTGATGTACAGAGACAGTCTATATGTGATGAATACACCTTGGGTGGAGGCTCTACAGCAGCTTTGAATGCTTGGAACAAGACTGAAGATGTCGGAAAGAGAATTGGATCATTTATTAAAGTTATACAGGAAGAATAGCCGAGATCAAAAATACTGATGACAACTTATGCTGGAGAGGATGTGAGGTAAAGGGAACACTCCTGCATTGCTGGTGGGAATGCAAACTGACACAGCCCCTTTGGATATCAGTATGGCAATTTCTCAGAAAATTAGGAAACAACCTTCCTCAAGACCCAGCAATACAACTCTTGGGTATATACGCAAAGAATGCTCAATCATACCACAAGGATATGTGTTCAACTATGTTCACTGCAGCATTATTTGTCATAGCCAGAACCTGGAAACAACTTAAATGCCCCGCAACTGAAGAATGGATAAGAAAAATATGGTACATTTACACAATGGAGTACTACACAGTGGGAAAAAATGACATCTTAGAATTTGCAGGCAAATGGATGGATCTAGAAAACAACACATTGAGTGAGATAACGCAGACACAGAAAGACAAATATAACATGTACTCACTCATAAGTGACTTTTAGACATAAACCTAGACAACAGAGAGGACCCTAAGAGAGACATACATGAATCTAATCTACATGAGAAGTAATAAAAAACCAAGATCTTCTGAAAACTAACTAATTCTAGAAAAAGGCTTCATCTAGTTTCCTGTACATAATTTCAGGTTTGACAAAAAAATAACTACAAGTCTTAAATATTTTACATTGGTATGGGTTTTTGTATACTGATACAAATTTGAAGTTATTTTTGTTATACTGTATATACATTTCTATTCTTGTTTAAGATATTTTTGTATATTGATACAAATTTAAGGTTATTTTTGTTATAACCTACTATACATGTTTCTACTCTTGTTAATGTATTGTAGCCTTACAGTTCATTTAACAATGTAATGTACATTTCTAATCCTTGAAAGATATTATTACAAACTACTTAGGATAATAAAGAAATGCAGCTTAGCTGGGCAGCGATAGTGCACACTTTTAATCCCAGAACTCAGGAGACAGAGGCAAGTGGATCTTTGTGAGTTTGAGGCCAGCCTGGTCTACAGAGTGTATTCCAACAGTCTGGGCTATACATAGAAACCCTGTCTTAAAAAGAAGAGAAGAGAAAAGAAATGCAGATTAATAGTCACCAATTACAATCAAACTTATAGTCATGTTAGGTATGTTTCCAACATTAAACAGATTTGTTTTAGATAGATAGGTGGTATTCAAACACTTCAGAGATCTACAAAATCTACATTTAAGATACTTTAATAACATATGGTTTTCTATGGCGAGACCTGTCTGCTCCTGGCAGCAACAATCTACTTCAGAGAAGATGATGGGCATCAAAGAACTCCATATGTACTTTACTTTCTTTGTGGCAGAAGTTAACCACTGGGAAAGAAACTGCCCCTTCCTCGACTGCTGACAGTATGCTGTCCAAATTGGGCAAACAGGAAACAAAAGAAAGTGATTGCCAAACTTTGCCAAGGAAAGGTAGGACATTCCTTTAAAAATCCTGTTTCACAGAAAAGTCTGTCAGATATTCGAGGCCTACAAGCCAAAGATGGATGCCCCAAATTACAGAAGAACCTTGGGTGACTGTCCAGGCAGCCAGCTGTTTCTGTCATTTCTTAGTTTTGGAAGTTGTTTGCTCTGCACTTCCTGTTTGCTTAGGTAATATATCCTCCTCCAGTGTCTGATGGAGTTGAAAACTAGATAGTTCTCCTTGTTACAATGTTCAGAAAAGAAATTCACAAAAGAGGTATAAAATGTATAAAGTTGAGAGACATAAAAGGATAATTCTGGATTGGTAAAGCAAGTTAGGGTATGAAGTGATTTAGGGACTAACTTTGAACTCACCAAGATAGGATAGATAATAGAGTATTTTCTCTGAATTTGCCAAGTGCAAATGGACTGCACGTTGTTAATGTAATTATTACCTGTATATATTTGTATAGTGTTGCTGTATAGTTTTACTATGTTAGTTAAAACCTTCGCTTTTTATTTAGACAAAAAAGGGGAAATGTTGTGTGACATTTTTATTGTATTCTGCCAAATAGAGATTGTATGAGGAATAGCCTGGAAGTTAAATAGCTCCTAAAACTAGAAGGGGCATAAACCTGTAAAAACTCAAGTCTATTCAGTTTGATATATGTGTCCTTGGCTTTTGCCCTGTTAAGCAGGCATAGAGCCTTATGTGAAGCGAAGTCCAGAACATTTGGAACCATTTCTGATGAATGGGACACTACTACATCCATACAGATCACACCAGCCTATAGGGACTGTAGCATGCCTAATAAAAACCCTGAGACAGATATTGGGTTCAACCTAAAGGTCAGAAAAGCAAATAGCCAGCCCACTGGCTCTTACCTCTACCTCAGTCCAAAATGGCAATACTGCCTCCAGGAATCCTGAGAATGAAACTGCATCTGAGAGCTGTCTCCTCCCATTTTATATTCCTCTCTAGGGCTGGGATTAAAAGCATGTACCACCACTGCCTGGTTTCTATGGCAAACTAGTGTGGCTATTGGGATTAAAGGTATGTGTCACCACTGCCTGGACAGTTACCCAAAGTTCTTCTGTACTGTTGGGGCATCCATCTTCAGCCAACAGGCCCATAGTATCCAGTAGACTTTTCCAAGGAGCAGGAAATTTTAAAGACAGTTCTGCCTCTACTGACAGTTTGCCAGTCACTTTCTTCTGTATCCTGCAGAATGTCTATTTTATATTCTTTCATGAAGCAGGAACCCCAAAGGATTGTCTCACTTTTAGGCAAGTTCAGCAGTCATTTTTCTGTGGGTCCTACATGTCCAGTTAAGCAATCCAGGCAAGAGCAGTTTCTTGCCCAAATGGCTAGCAACTCCATAAGGAGCTTCTTCAATGCCTATCTTCCTCTTGAAGTAACTGGTGTTGCCAGGAACAGATGTGTCTCACTGTCATAAAAAGTTGTAAGTTTTTAAACATTTTAAATACCATATTCTGAAGGTCTCTGAAAGATTTGAAAATAACCTAGCTGAAATATATCCCTATATATCTAGAAAATCTAACATGACTACAAGCTTGACTTATATAGATGATTATCTATTAACCTATATTTCTTTTTTTAACCTATATTTCTTAACTATACATTACAGTTTTAAATGAGCTGCACAAACACAATCAATACCTTAATCAAGAGCAGAAATACACATATAACAAGATTGACCTTAAATTTGTACCAATAAACCAAAATCCATACCAATGCATATCTCTATAGCGTATCCCCCATTAAATGTAAACAAACAATTATGAATGATATTTGGGAATATGGGCGTAGTTCTGTCCATACTGCTTCCTGCTGTTTGGGGGCACTGTTAATCAGGTCTTTCATGGTGTATCCTGTGTGCTAGGTTCATCTCAGTCAGCAGCTGGGTAAAGGAATTTTTTGTGGGGGTGTTCACAGCAACATTTCAGGGGGTCTTGTTCCATCATACCACACCAGTCTGGAAGCAATCCACAGGTTCTCATCTGTGGAAACAAAAGAAAAACCTCTTTTCCAAAGCACCATATCCTTAGACCCAAATTTGAAAGTCATGATACCTTTATAATATACATGCTGGTTTAGCTTAGCAGCCCATACAATGAAATGTTTCTCTACACTTAGCGCCTTCACAGGCAAAAAATTCAAAGAAAACACAATAATATACATACTCTCTGTGAATTTCCCATCTTTACGTGGCTTATTTTTCTTTACTCCTTTTAATCTGTCTATCTGTACTCTCTTTAAAGACTTTACCCTTTTTTTAAGCATTAACTTTATTTTATGACTCTTTATACTCTTTTTCTTCTCTCTTTCAAGCCTACGTACATTTATCCAACACTATGACTCATCTGGATTTGTCTTTATTGCAATATCTATAATTATTTTATGACCAGAAGTGCTTCTTAAAATGCTAAGTGCTTAAGAATCTAAGCTGTGACATTACTAGGTCAAATAAGGTACTGCCTGCTTGCCCTGCCCAGTCTAAAACTTCAGCAGCACCATTACTATGATTTGTATGGCACTGTCTGACCATTCAGCACAGTCCAGCATGGCAGAGCGGCTCACCGCCTCTGAGAGACATGCACAGTGCCCCATCTCTAGGCACACTGCCGGTCCATGCTGCCATTAAGCAAGCTGCAGCAGTCTGCTCACAAACCCCTCAAATACTCCGGCTCCTAAAAGAGGCAGAGGTCGCACTGGCAGCACAGACCAGAAAACCAGCATTTTAAAACAGTTGCGGCTTTTATCCTGCTTGGCTGAAGCAGGAAAATCTCTATTAAAGGAGCTGCAGCAAGCCACCAGCAAACAGCAAGAAGCTGTGTTAGCCGGGCGGTGGTGGCACACTCTTTTAATCCCAGCACTTGGGAGGCAGAGACAGGCAGATCTCTGTGAGTTCAAGACCAGCCTGGTCTACAAGAGCTAGTTCCAGGACAGGCTCCAAAAGCTACAGAGAAACCTTGTCTCAAAAAACCAAAAAAAAAAAAAAAAAAAAAAAAAAAAAAAAAAAAAAAGAAGCTGTGTTAAACTCTGTAATTTTTTTGGGGGGGGGGGTCTAGAATTCCTTTTCAAGCCCTCTCAGGTTTTACATGGATTTAGTTGACCTTGTGGGCACCAATCTGTTGCACAGAGAGAGAGCTGCTTGCTTGTCCCGGCCACCCAGAACCAAAGTAACCACACAGAAACCGCATTAGTTAAAACACTGCTTGGCCCGTTAGCTCTAGTTTCTTATTGGCTAACTCTTACATCTTAATTTAACACATTTCTATTAATCTGTCTATTAATCTATTATCACCACAAGGTCGTGGCCTACCAGCAAAGTTCCGGCAAGTCTGACTCTGGCAGTGACTCCATAGCAAATCAGACTCTCTTTCCTTCTCCCAGCATTCAGTTCTGCCTTCCCTGCCTACCTAAGTTCTGTCCTATCAAGAGGTCAAGGCAGCTTCTTTAACCAATGAAAGCAACACAGACAGAAGGGCCTCCTACACCAAAATATCACTACAAGAAATGGGTGCTCAGGTTCTATGCTGGGTCTAGTGGGTCCTCAGGGAAGTCTTTCCCAGCGAAATCACTAAGACAGAGGAGGCACATATGACATGTGGGCTGAAGATATGTCATATGAAGAGTAGGCTCATACCAAATGATTCCCAAAGATCATCTTTAGCTCCCCAGCAATCCACAGAGCTAGTTCTATTTTCACCAAGAACATTCATCAGATGATCAGCTTCTGCAAAGTCACACAGCTTATAAAGTACTGGAGCTCAGACCTGAACTCTTGAACGTCAAGTCCATGGTTCATAAGCTGTGCCTCATCATAACCTAGGACTCAAGCATCTTTTCCCCTGACTAATCAGAGGCTGGTCACCCCCCTTGTTGCTGCAGCTGGCAACAGAAGCTCCCACACCCAGCTCAGCACTCATAGTACTAGTCATCTGCAAAGCTCTAGACCATCAAAGGTCTGTGAGTTAAAGGAATAAATGACTCAGTGTAGCTGCCTGTCCAGGGCTCCAGACGTCTCTTTGTCAAGTATACAGATCTGTATATGCTGAATGTCTGTTTACTAAAGCAAAACAAAACAGCCAGAGCAGGCAAACAAAATCTGTAGGAAACACATTGTTTCAGGCATCTCTGGGGCCCACATACAATAGAAGGGAAAAGACCTTAGAGAGCTCTATATAACAAACTACCCTGGAGTTCTCAAACCTACAGAGCAGAGAGGATGAAAGCTTCCAAGAGACTGTGTAAGTGCTTGCTGGGGCTGCAAGCTTCAATTGAGCAGTGCCCCAAAGGGTGTGGAGGATGTAGCTGTACATGTGTAGGCAGGGTGTGGTTTCCTGTAAATACTCCATCCCTCACCCTGGCGCCTCCCCAGGTCCTCAATGCTATCTGACCCTGATGGTGTAGCTTACGGAAGTTTCTGTCTACCATTTAGGTGGGTCTTATTATTATTAACAAAGATAAGATTATGACTAATAATAATAGTGACATTTCAAGAGATTTCGCCCTCTCCTTCAGCCTGGCTCTCCTGAGATAGGGGAAGGGTTCAAATTCCACAGTTATGTTCCTCTGGAGGCCCAGCATGCCAGTTCACTCAAACACAGATATAATTTCCAGAGATTTCTTAAGAGCTCACAGGGCTCTTTTCAAAACTATGCCAATCAAATTGCTGTTTGGGCTGCAGGATGAAAAGGGCCTATTGTTACACCTAAGACACACTTAACCTCACATTTGTCCCAATAAACTGCTGAAATCTCTTAGAGACTCAGACCAACCAATTCACATATCTAAATATCTGTCATTTGAAGATCTTCAATAAAGAAGGTTATGGGTAATACGGAGTAAGCCATACCCAGCAGTGAATGACACGGCTTATTTGAGAATTGGGGAGTTATAAGGAAGAGGCAAGCAAGCGAGTATAAAAGGGAATGTACAGTGTGGAATTGAATAATGGACAAGAAAGTAAGAGGGGGCTACAGGAAGAACAAAGAGGCTGGGGTACTTAGCATGCCAAAGGCTAATGACAGGAACAGACAAGACAGCAGGCTGGCGTTGGGCAGGTGGCAGTCACTACTCCAGGCTAGGACAAGAGATCTGGAGGACAGAATTGGCTGTTCCTGTCAAGCTGACAGCTTCTCCAGAATTAAAGCGTAACGCCATATGAATAGGGCCAGGTCACAGAAGCACCCAAAACATCAGCTAATTACAAGGCTGAACACACATGTCACAACATCACCTGAGGAATTAAGGGCACAGGATGCTCTCAGGAAACCATTTTCCTGGAGATTGTGGCTCTGATCACCCACCTGCACCCATTCTTCCCTTTCACAGGATACTGCACCACTATTGTTTATAGTTCTACAAGTCGCCCTAATCGTGAGAAAAGAGGCCACATGCTTCAACACTTCAACAATGGGGAGCATGTGTCATGTCATCTAATTTCCTGTAAAAACTCCCCCTGTGATGGAACAAACACAGCTGACAAAAATACCTGTAGGCCAGGACAGGGGTAAAGGTGAGAATATCACGAACAAAGCCTGAGAAAATGCCACACCTCTTCACCAATAAGAGACATACCCACAGGTCCATAACCTTGCAAAGTTTCAGAGAAGCCAATCATTTGAGATCAGTGTCAGTGAAGAAAGTTTAGCCTCCCACTCAGGTCTGCAAAATCAAGTCAACTGTGAATGAAAATGAAAGCTGTTCCTAGGTATGGTCTAGAAGGTTTTGTGGGGCAGTTGCTTATTTGTTTTTGTTTGGTTTGGTTTTTCAAGACAGGGTTTCTCTGTATAGCTTTGGAAGCCTATCCTGGAACTTGCTCTGTAGACCAACCCGGCCTCAAACTCACAGAGATCTGCCTGCCTCTGCCACCCAAGTGCTGTAGATATTTATTATAGATATTATTGTAGATGTTTATTGTAGATATGAGGGAAAGAACAGCCAAAGGCATCAGAAAGGGTCCAGACTGAACATAGCCAGAATAGACTAGGCCATGAGGGGTTAGGGGAGGGAGAGAGGAAGAGAAGAGAAAGAGATACAAAAAAAGACCAAGAGGGCAAGAGAACCAAGAGAGTGCATAGCCAAAATGGCTGGATTATGGGGGAATCAGAAGCTGGAGGAAGGAAAGTCAAACTCAGGGGTTGGAGAGGTTAGGGTAGGGGGCAGCAGTAAGAAGAGCTGAGAGGAGGCAAGACTTGGAAACAGGTACTTGTAGTAGGGAGCTGCGGGCCTCTTCCCACAGCCCGGCTCATGGTTGCCTGGCTAGCTTATGCCCCAAAATAACGACACACAAACTCTATTCTTTTAAACACTGCTTGGCCCATTTCTGTTCATGTATGTAGCACCCCAAGGTGCGCTTACCAGGAAGATTCTAGCCTACGTCCATCCTGGGTCAGAGCTTCATCGTGTCTGCTCTGGAGAAGAGAGCATGGCGTCTGTCTCTGAGAGGAGCTGCCTTGCATCTGAGCTCACTTCCTCTTCCTCCCAGCATTCTATTCTGTCTACTCCACCCACCTAAGGGGTAGCCTATCAAATGGGCCAAGGCAGTTTGTTTATTGACAAATGACCTTCCTCCATCATTTCCCTTTTTTCTGTTTAAACAAAAAAAAAAAAGGAAGGCTTTAACTTTAACATAGCAAAATTACATATAACAAAACAGTTATCAAGTAAAAATTACAATATTTACATCTATTTTATCTTTATCATAACTAAGGAAAACTATAACTATAACTATCTATCTATTATTCAACTCCGTCAAAGACTCCAGAAGAATACAATATTACCTAAGCAAACAAAACGTAAGCAACTTCTAAACTCTAGAAATGACAGAGACATCTCACTGCCTGGACAGTCACCCAAAGTTCCTCTGTACCGTTGGGGCATCCATCTTCGGCCTAAAGGTCCATAGTATCCAGAGACATTTCCATGAAGCAGGAAATTTAAAGGCAGTTCAGTCACTATCTGCTGTGTCCTGCAGAATGTCTCGCAGACTCTTTCATGAATCAGGAACCCCGAAAGATCATCTCACCTTTAGGCAAGTTCAGCAGTCCTCTCTCTGCGGGTTCTTTGTGTCCAGTTTATAAAATAGTCCAGGCAAGAGCAGTTTCTTGCCCAAATGGCTATCAAACTCCATAAGGATCCTCTTCGATGCCCATCTTCTTCTTGAAGTAGATTGGTGCTGCCAGGAGCAGAGTGTCTCATTGTCATGAAAAACCCTAAGTTATTAAAACATTTAAAATACCATATTCTCTAGCCTTTGAAAGATATGATGAATGCCTATCTGAAATATATGCATGCACATCTAGAAAATCTAACTAACATGACTACAAACTTGACTATTATTGATAATTATCCATTAACAACCTATACACATTACATTTTTAAGTGAACTACACAATCACAATACCTTAATCAATATCAGAAATACATATACATATAATAAAATTGACCTTAAATTAATATCAGTAAACCAAGATTCATATCAATGCAAATTATTCACATCTATATCATCTCCCTCTTGAAATGTAAAAGAACATTTATAAACAATATATGGGAACATGGGCGCAGTTTTTTCTCTCCAAACTGCTTCCTGCTGAATGGGGGCGCTGTTATTCGGGTCTTTTATGGGATAACCTGTCTGCTAGGTTCATCTCAGTTGGCAGTTGAGTGAAGCAATTTTTTAAGGGTGTTCACAGCAACCCTTCAGGAGGGCGTGGTCTATCATACCATATCGTGATCAAAGAAGCAATCCACAGTGTCTCATCTTCTGTGAAAACAAAAGAAGAAACTCTTTTCCAAAGTATCATATCCTTAGATCCAAATTCTGAAGTCAAGGTATTTTGAAAATATCTATCTTGGATTAGTTCAGCAGCATTTATAAACAAATATCTTTTAGCAGATGTTGCTCTTTCCTCAGCATTCAAACAATTCAAAGAGAGCATAATAGCATACAGTATCAAGATTTTCTGTGTACTTTCCATCTTTGTGCGGCTTTATTTTAACTCTATTTTGTTTATTTTTACTTTTGTTTTATATTTTCTGTATATCTTTGTCCTGGAATAACTCTTTAGACCAGGCTGTCCTTGAACTCTCAGAGATCTGTCTGTCTCTGCATCCCAGGCATTGGGATTAAAGGCGTGTGCTACCACACCTTGAAGTCACAGAGGTCAATCTCCCTCTGTCTCCTAAGTGTTGGGGATTAAAGGTGTGTACTACCACACCCAACTACTCTCTTTCTTCCTTATTTTACTTTTAAGAACTTTAACTTTCAGCCTACATATATTTTTAAACACACTGTAAATCATTTAAAGTTTTCTTTTGTCTTTGAATCTCTCTTTACTGTATATCTCTCTCTCTTTTTCTGACCACATGAGTCTTTAATTTACCAAGCAATATCAGTAGGATGAAAGCCGTGCCATTCCTTAGCTTTCCAGCCTCATGGTGGAGATACCAGCTGTAGCCATGTTTATCACAACAACTCTGTGGCGTTTCAAGGTCCTTGCCAGCAAACAAGCTACAACATTCAAATGCTCTCTCTGTAGCTGACCTCCTGCCTCAGAGTCAGAGCTTGCCCTGGCAGGACGGCCCACAAAGCCAGCATTTTAAAACAGCACAACTTTTTTCCTGCTACGGCTGAAAACCGAAAAGCATGCCTTCAGCTTTTCACAAACACCATTTTAAGTATTTCGTGGCAGGACCTCTTAAATGAGCTGCAAGGTTTTGCAGCTGAAGCTGAGTCAGGAAGCCTCTCTTAGATGAGAGCGCTTTCTTGCCTCTAGCAGGCAGAGCAGACCCGAGAAATTATTGCTACCAAGAAAACATGCTTTACTCTATTCTTTCCCAAGCTTTCTCAGGCTTTCTGTAGATTCAGTGCCCCATGTCTGGGCGCCATCTGTAGTAGGGAGCTGCGGGCCTCTTCCCACAGCCCGGCTCATGGTTGCCTGGCTAGCTTATGCCCCAAAATAACGACACACAAACTCTATTCTTTTAAACACTGCTTGGCCCATTTCTGTTCATGTATGTAGCACCCCAAGGTGCGCTTACCAGGAAGATTCTAGCCTACGTCCATCCTGGGTCAGAGCTTCATCGTGTCTGCTCTGGAGAAGAGAGCATGGCGTCTGTCTCTGAGAGGAGCTGCCTTGCATCTGAGCTCACTTCCTCTTCCTCCCAGCATTCTATTCTGTCTACTCCACCCACCTAAGGGGTAGCCTATCAAATGGGCCAAGGCAGTTTGTTTATTGACAAATGACCTTCCTCCATCAGGTACTTGCCGCCTGAGAGAGTTCGGAAGCCAGCATCTGCTTTGATGTTAATAGGCATCTCAGCCTTTTGTCCCTAGTTTCTTTGGGACCTAAAAGGATTCAGTTCTTCCTGGGGCCACTTCCTGTGAAGCAGCAGCTCAGATTTTTGGTTTAGTTTTTGTTTGGTTTTCTCGATTTGTTTTAGGGACAAGATCATTCATTTTGAATAAAAATGACCCCTACAGACTCCTAGGGAGTGGCTTTATTGGGAAATGTGACCTTGATGGAGGAAGTGTGTCACCAGGGGTGGGCTTGGGGTTTCAGAAACCCAAGCCAGACCCAGTGCTGCTTTCCCTTCCTGCCAACCCAGATGTAGAACTTTCAGCTAATATCCAGCACCATGTCTGCCTGCATGTCTCTATACTTCCCACTATGATTATGGACTAAACCTCTGAACCTGTAAGTTAGCCCTGATCAAATGTTTTCTTTTATAAGAGTTGCTATGATCATGGTTTCTCTTCACATCCTAAGCCAGTCTCTAACTCACTATGTGGCTGGAAATAACCTTGAACTCCTGATTCTCCTGCCTCCACCTCCCCAGTGCTGGGATTTAACGAGTAGACCACAATGTTCCAGCTGATACTTCAGGTTTGGGACCTGGCCAAATAGTGGGTTGAGGAGTACAACTGTGGGCTTTCAAAATCCCTGTCTCTTCTGAGGTGTCTGAGCAGGTGAGGGCCCTGGTCAACTCAATGCTTTCAAATGTTCCCAAAGGTCATATAATCTGACCCCTTAATTTTGAGGAGGACATGCTGATCCACAGAGTCACTCAGTCTATTTACTGTAGAGTCAAGACTGAACTAGAGTCTGTTTGTAAGTCTGCTGGACTGAGCATAGGAATCCTAAACATGAGAAAAAGCCAGAAGCCCAAGATAACAGCCTGTCCAGCAGCTATAGCCCCACTTGCCAGCCTGAAACACTACATCAATGCTAAATAGTAAAGCATATCTCCTAGCCCACACCACCCTCACCATGTCACCCAGCCACATCTATACCTTGTGAGAGTATAGCCAAGAAGGCTCCCCCACCAGGAAGCCATGAAGGCTTCTTTCACTCTATTCAGACACTGTCTTCCCTGCCTCCTGCTGCAACTGCAAGGCCTGATAGTAATACACTGAACAGGCCAACTCGCCTGCTTTACTATTTAACTTCCTCACTCTGAAAACCATGAAAGTCAGAAAGGGGAAGAAAAGCTTACTGGAGAATGACTGAGCACTGGAAAGGCACCAGCAGCCAATATAGGGCCATGTATTTCCAAATAGGACTTGGAAAAAAAAAAAAAGAAAGCATTTTAAAAAGTTCAAAAAAACACAAACACAGAGTCAGACACAGCTTCTTAGTCCCACAGTCTCCCAGGTGGGCTGTAGTATACAGAAATGCAGCTCCTAGTCAATACCTGTCAACTAGAGTCAGATACCAGCACCAGTACCAGCACCAGTACCAAGCTGAGCTGCATGGAGGTGGACCTGGCAGTTTGAAATTTGTCTCGCATGGTCAAAGCACACTGCAGGCACAGAAAACCACTAAAAAGGTACAGCATGTTTTAAAATGTGCTCAGATGCTACAGAAAGAAAAGAAAATGGGTATAGACAGTCATTAAAAATTGTTTAAAAATAATAAGTAAAATCTTTAAAGAGAGACTAAAGTGATATAAAAAAAATAAGCCACATGAGGATAGGAAACATTATAACATTTGAAGTTTAACCTTATATGGTGCTCTGTTAATTTTGAACTCTTTAAATGCTAATGAGCCAACGACAGCTACCAAGAGACACTGGATTATGAAAGGAACTGCTGAATTAAACCTGCCTCTATAGTGTAGAGATGTTTTGGCTTCAGAATTGAAGTTGAAAAATATGTTGATTTGGGGGAGAGCGAGAAACAAAAAGTGATGGTTCTCTTCAAAATTAATAAAGATCAGATTTGATCAGGGGAGAAGCCCAGAGGACTATTCTTGCCAGAACTTGAGGTAAGCCCTACACTTTCCCATTACACAGAAACTAGACAACAAATGATACAGCTAGCTCTCCTAGGACTTGACCATTATCAAAGTTTTTCAGGGTCCCCTAAAGATGCCATCACCCCAAAACAACAGGAAGCAGTCTAGAGAACATGATGCCCACATTCCCAAAAGGGGGCTGGTGTATGGATTTTGGTCATTTGGTTGGTTAAGGATGTTTGTCATCATTTAGGTGGGCTGGTTACAAGTTGTTATTTGTTACGGCCAGGGAAAAAGTTGAACAAAGGAGATTAGATTCAGGGATCTCATTCTGAAGGGAAATGCTGTAGGAAGTCTTACAGCCAGTGGTTACCCGCCCACTGGGGCGTGGCCTCTTAAACTATATATGCCGATGTAGAGCATACATCCAGCCTCTTTTCTGGCTGCGAGATTCGGTTTCTGATCTCCGTTCAAGCAGAGGATTCTGATTTGGGAATCTACCCCTAAATAAATAACCGTCTATTTCTCAATTCTGAGCTAGTGTGGGATTTCTTTTAAGAGTCCTTCTTCAGGAAAACATGGGGGATATAGTATAGAAATCATGATATAAAAGGCTGGATGGTTGACTACATTCAAACAACCACTGATCTCAAAATATTTTATATTAGTATGGATATTTGTATACTGATACAAATTTAAGGTTATTTTTGTTATACTGTAAATGATGAATAAGCCTTAATGGGCCTGACAGCCAGCTGAACTAGACTGATAACCTGCTGGGACCCTGCTACAATACTGTATATATGTTTCTACTCTTGTTTAAGGTATTGTACCTATGCAGCTCGTTTAACAATGTAATGTGAAGTTTCAGTCCTTGAAAGCTCTTATTACAAACTATTTAGGATAGTAGTTAGTCACCTATGACAAACTTGTGTCAGGTATGTTTCCAAGGTCAAACAGAGATATATTTAGATAGACAGGTGCTACTCAAATACTTCAGAAACCTACAGAATATGGCTTTTAAAATGTTTTAATAACATAAGGCTTTTCATGACAATGAGACACGTCTGTTCCTGACAACACCAATTTTCTTCAGAGCAGATGATGAGCATTAAAAAACCTCCACATGGAGTTTGCTTTGGGGGAGGGGGAGCAAACGTTAACCACTGGGCAAGAAAATGACCTTGCCTCAGCTAATGGTATGCTGTCCTAACTGGACAAGCAGGACACAAAAGAAAGCAATTGTCAAACTTTGCCAAGACAAGGCAGGAGAGTCCTTCAAAATCCCTCCTTCACAGAAAAGTCTGTCAGATATTCTAGGCCTTCAGGCCAAAGATGGATGCCCAAAGTTGCAGAGGAACCTTGTGTGACTGTACTGGCAGCCAGTTGTTTCTGCCATTTCTGTCGTTTTAGAAGTTGTTTGCTCTGCACTTTCTGTTTACTTGGATAATATTATATCCTTCTCTGGTCTCTGATGGAATTGAAGATGAGATAGTTATAATTACAGTACTACTTGTTATCAAATTCAAAAAGAAACTCACAAAAGAGTTACAAAGTGTATAAGGTTGAGAGACATGAAAGCTTAAGTTGTTTATCTAAGAAAATGTTTTGAAGTCTGAAAGATAGTTTGGGGTTGGTAATGTAAGTTAGGATAGAAAGTAGATTATATACCAAACTTTGAACTCACCAAGATAGCATAGATAATAGAGTATTTTCCCTGAATTTGCCAAATACAAATGGACTGGACATTGTGAATGTATTTCTTACTTGATTCAAGTGCATATTGTATATAATTTTACTTTTTATTTAGACGAAAAGGGGGGAAATGTAAGATATTTGTATACCGTGTGAAAATGTTTTGCTGTGATTGGTGTCAAAAAACTGAATAGTCAATAGCTAGGCAGGGGGTATAGGCAGAGAGAGGGAATTCTAGGAAGAAGAAAGTGGTCACCAGCCAGATGGAGAAGGAAACAGGATGGGCATTACAGAGCAAAGGTAACCAAGCCACATAAAAGAATATAGGTTAAAAAATATGAGTTAATTTAAGTTGTAAGAATTAGTTAGGTACAAGCCTAAAGCTGGAGGCTAAAAGAAAAATTCATTTACAGGGCACTCTTCGATAAATAAATAAATAAATAAATAAATAAATAAAAACCAGCATTGTTTTAAACAAACGGTAAAAATCAGACTGCTTGTGAGTCAGGTGTATGTAATCCCAGATGAAGACAAGAGGATCAGGATCCAAGGTTATCTTTTATAGTACATAGGGGCCAGCTTGAATTACATGAGACCATGTCTTATCCCCCACCCCAACCTCCCAACAAAAGAAATCGTTTGGAGCCACACAACATCCTCAAATAAACTTCCCTAAGACAACCATCCGAACTGCCCTGCCTTCAGATGGTCTCACTCACATTAAGGGGTCAGAAAGACTCAGAGGACCTCCCTGCTAGGCCCAGGAAAGGGCCTCAAAGCCCCTCAGATCCTGAGAGCAGTACCATTGACTTCAGTCCTGGACAGGGACATCCAAACAGCTTCAGAGGCCTCATACAAGTTCAAGCAGCAAAGAGGACTTGGAGCCAGTGCTTCTGACTCAGATCTGTGTCTAGTTGTATCTGCTAGAGAGATACCTGATGGACCAGAGGCTCCACACGTCTAGCTGAGCAGAACCCAGGCACTCCAAAGGTGGTGTCTGTCAGCTCTCAGCTGCCTTAGTCACCAGGTCTTAAAAAACAGGAAGTTGTGGCTCTCAAATCCAGAGGCTGGAATCCAAGGTCAAGATTTAAGGACATACAGCAGCTGGCCATCTTTTCCATGATGAGGAAAGTGGGGTGGGAGGGAAAGAGGCCAACACTACAGAGAAGCAGAGCCAGGAGCTCTCAGGAGACAGAGGGGAAACCAGAAACAACAGATGACATCACTAGCCCCACCCACAACTAAGCAGGAGCCAAATTCCCTAGAGTATTTTGTTTACTGAAGCCAGCTGGAGTTGAGTTCCTGTCACTTCTGCAGGGACAAGCTTTATGCAGAAGTCAACTTGCTGGACTTTAGAAAAATCAGGCTGTGAACTGACACAGAAACAAGATGCAGGTGCCCATAGTGAGTACAGGAGACAGCATGAAAGCAACTCATTGTAACAGCATTACAGAGCAGCCACAGTCACGTCAATTTTGAGGTAGCAATGCTATGACCCTCCTCTCTCCTTGACTTGCCACTCTTCTGCCATCTGTCTTTTCTCTCACAATGCCTACAAAGGAAGAGACGACCCACAGTAATTCATCCATTTGATTAAATACTTTGGGAGAGTTAGAAAGAAAAGATGAACAAAGAGAGATGCAAGATTAAGAGCCAAATCCGTCATATTTAACATCCTCCTTGACCAAGGGCAACTAGACTTTAAGTTAGAAAAGCTGACCCAGGCCTGATAGCACACTGCCTCTAGGGTGAAAGACCTAGTGTTCAAGAGTGAGACTGCCTTTATTTTTTTTTAAAGGCAGAATCATTTTCATCTGCCTTTTTTTTAAGATTTATTTATTAATTATGTATACAGTGTTCTGTCTGTATGCTTGCTGACCAGAAGAGGGCACCTGATCTCATTACAGATGGCTGTGAGCCACCAGTGGTTGCTGGGATTTGAACTCAGGACCTCTGGAAGAGCACTCGGTGCTCTTAACCTCTGAGCCATCTCTCCAGCCCGTGAGACTGCCTTTAAAAAAAAAAAAAAAAGTTTGGATCCTTCTTTCCCTAGATGGTAAGCTTTTCAAAATTTAATTCCTTGGTGCCACATTCCAAATATCTAGTGATTATAACTACCTGGAGATTACTTCCTTAATAATCAGGGTAGACACAGAATATTCCATCACCTTTAAAGAGTCTATTAAGACAGCACTGTTCTTAGCTCTATGGCATAGCTGCCTGGTCACAGCCAATGGCCCATTGTGGCTACAGATGACATCAACTAAGGGCTCTGCCAAGAGCAAGCACTACCATCCACTGATTCTCCTTTGGGAAAGTCATGAGAAACAGTCAGTTGGCTGGCAGAGGGAGCATGGGATGAGACACATAGAAGTAGAAATGATGAGGAAGAACCAACCAGTGGACAGAACGGCAATGAAAGAGGAAGCCTGGAGAGCAGCAGGTGAAGGGAAGCATCGTACCTGGGAAAGGGCCTGTCCCACCACACCTGAACCAGACTTGTAAACACTTCCACCTGTAACCAGTTGCCAACGCCATCCCTACCTTACACAGGGTATGTAAAAGAACGAATAAGCTCCAAGCAGCCTCAGCTGACAACAGTGGGGACTTGTTTACAGACAGACCAAAGTCCATAGACCCTAGGTTGGGAGAAGACTCAAGTTATTTCTCAGTTCCCACGAAAAAAAGCGACAGTTACCCAAAGGATTAACATACTTGATTATACCCCCTTTACTAGTATCCTTTCTTTTTCTTCACCCTTCAGTCCCCTACTATATTTCCTGGACTATTACCTCCAAATACAGTACTTTCGTTCAAATTATTGTCTCTGAGAAACCCAAACTAAAACGGGTATGGTAGGCAGAGTGTATCTTTGTACTTGCAACTAAATAACCAAATGCAAGTTGGTTTTGCTCAGTTTGGGGAACAGGAAGATAATAAAAGCTGTATCTCATACATCACTGATGGGCATGCAGACTGCACAACTCCTAAAGAAACAGCTTGGAAGTTCCTTCCAAAGTTAAACATCCACCTACTAACCAACCAAACATTACACTCCTAGGTATTTACCCAGTCAAAATAAAAACTCATGCTTATATAAAATGCTGTTTGCAAATGTTTATGACAGCTTTATTCATAATCACCAAAAAGCTGGAAACAATCCAAATGTCTTTCAACTGGAAAAGAGATAAACAATGGACTACCACTCAGAATGCAAAAGGAGCTGGCACAGCAACCGGGATCAACCACAAATGCTCTGTGGAGTGAAAGGAACCAGACGTAAGACATACTCAGCAAGAGGGAAATCATGTCTGGTACTGGAAACCTAGCTAACTCTTCAATGCTAGTGAGATCATGATTGTTGAATGAGAATATACAACCTCTAATTTATGAGATCAGCATAATCCCTATCAACTCTCTATAAACATTTGTCCTTATACCCACAAAGTCTTCACCCCTCATTAAGGAAACCACTCTTTGTAACAGACAGAGACCATTACAGAAAACCACAACTAATCAAAATGCAGAGTTGTAGAGTCCAGTCCCAAAGGAAACATCTACAAAATATTCCCACACCTAAGGCTCAAGGAATACTGCAGAAGAGGCAGAGGAGAGATTATTAAGAGCCAGGGATCAGGGAGTTTGCTATGAGATTGTGTTTTCCAATAACATCAGGAGCTGCATCCAGAAAGTCTCACCAACATGACTGCTCAAACATGAGTTAAATAAGAATGACACCAATGGACATGCCAAACTGGACATGGAAAGGCCCAAAAGTCCTCAACCTCATATCAAGAATTATAGAGAACTAAGGAAAGCTGGATGTAGGAGAAGTGGTCTTCCCCAGGGAAGAATACACCAATTGATTGTTCAGTGGCAAATAGCCCTGAAAACAAACATACAAGTAACATTACATAGACCTAACAGGTCATATTAGGAATATATGTGTACACACATAATGCATGCAATAGCAATAAGTTTTTAAAAAGAAGCCCTGAATTTGAAAGAGAGCAGGGAGGGATTTGAAAGGATAGAAGGGAAGGGAGAAATTAATTATATTATAAACTCAAAACTCAATTTAAAAAAAAAATAAACTATGTGTGGTAGCACATGCCTGTAATACCAGCACTCAGGAGATAGAGGCAGGAGGGGCAGAAGTTCAAAGTTATCCTCAGCTAGGTAGAGAGTTCAAGACCTGTCTCCCTAAAACCTAGCTCAAAAACAAACAAAAATGTAACTAACTAAACCCATCACAATATACATCTGCAAAGAAAGGGTGGGCAAAGGAGACCAAACCTTCCTGGACATCAAGAGATGACTCAAGACAATGACCTTAAATAAGTCATGGTCTCCTGTTCCCTCAGTTTCTCCTTCCTTTACAATGGGCTTATAAGACACAGTGACCTTTGGGACCCTCCAACTCAAGACATCAGGTGACTGTGAAAGTTGTTCCCAAATCACTCAGAATTACAGAATTATCATTTTAGCAGGCCCCACATGTGGCTCATCCTCTCCCATCATTCTTTGCTCTGAGTTAAAGGAAGTTGAAAGAAACTCACTGCCCAGTTAGTGAAGCCATAAGATTTTCTAACAGGTGTCTAGCTTCCTGAACTTTCTTCTTTTTCCAGGAAGCCCTACAAAGGGCCCATGATTATATCTGGAAATTACTGTGCCTATGAAAAAGCATGGCCAAAATGCATGTATCTACACGCAGCAAAGAACCAGGAACTCAAACACTCATTACCCAGAACCCCCATCACAGAAGACTTGCAGAGGCTTCTGGGAGATGTTGTATTCTTCTCAACTGTGTCATCATTCACAGTGATGGACGGGCTATACGCCCAGTCTAGCACAGCTGTATGCTGGAAAACATGTAGGGATATGTGGCCCATTAGAAGCAACCTTCAATCACATGGGCACAAAAATAGTGTGGTTGCTAGCCAGGTGGTGGTGGCACATGTCTTTAATTCCAGCACTTGAGAGGCAGAAGCAGGCACATTTCTGAGTTCAAGGCCAGCTTGGTCTACAGAGTGAGTTCCAGGACAGTCAGGGCTACACAGAGAAACCCTATCTTAAAAAAAAAAAAAAGTGGGTGGGGGGTGTATCAATGTGTCCAAACTTCTAGCTTAAAAATAAAAAAGAAAAGATAAAAATTAAAGTAATTAAAGGGGACAGATAATCCTAACCCTAACCACAGGCACAGCCAAGTCCAGAGACACGATGTTGAACTTGACATCAGCCATGGATATTTCTCTTGCAACTGTAGGACTCTTGTCAGGGCTACCATGATCTCAGTACTATGATCACAAAGTCCTAGGAGTAGGGACACCATTTTGTCACCCAAGGTGTCACCACTGAGCTGGTACTGAACTCACATGGCCCAGAAAGTCATAGCTTCCTCAGCAGACAGGGCCCTGAGAAGGGAAAGCCAGGTTGCACACTACTTAGGAGGGGTGGAGTCTCTGTAATCTGAATTGGCTATAGCCCTTGGAGACTCTCCATTTGATCTCCTATGCTTCTGGATACTTGGCACCCTGGCCTCAAGAGAAGAAGATGAAATCTGGACAGGATTCCTAGTCCATACCTCCCACCGTGGTCCTACCTTCTGATGTGTTTTGGGAAGAAGAATGCTATTGTATCTTCCTCCAGGGGCCCCACAACCATGAAGGAGGAGCCACTAACTCACCCTTACCAATGCCCCAAGTCAGGAACCAGGAACTAAAAGTGAAGGTATCAGGTCCACATTCCTGCTTCTTACCAGAACACTTCTGACTGTGAATCAGGAAAGGGATAAAGTGGAATATCTTCACTGAAAAGAGGTCAGGAAAGCAAGAAGTCAGAGTATAAAAATCCATCAGCTGTTGCCATCATCCTTTTTCCAGGAACAGCATCGGAACCTGCCAGGCTCAACCAGCTCCCCTCCACAGACCTTGTCCCAGTTTTTTTCCTTCATAAGACATTAATTATCTCTAGAGCAGCTTTGTGATATGCTTATGTAGTTATATATTTGTTTGTATGTCTGTGTATATGTGTGTTCGTGTATGTGAAAGTGATCTATATGCCCATGCACATGGAGACCAGAAATCAATAGTAGGCATTTTTCTTCATGGCTCTCCGCCTTATTTTTTGAGACAGAGTGTAGGAGGCGGCTGCTTGTTCGTCCCGGCCACCCATAACCGAAATAATCACACAGCAGAAACTGTATTCATTAAATCACTGCTTGGCCCATTAGCTCTAACTTCTTATTGGCTAACTTTTACATCTTAGTTTAACCCACCTCTATTAATCACTGCATCACCTTGAGGTCGTGGCCTACCAGCAAAGTTTCAGCACGTCTGTCACCATAGTGTCTCTCTCTGCCTTCCTTCTCCCAGCATGCAGTCCAGTTTTCCCCGCCTACCTAAGTTCTGCCCTATCAACAGGCCAAAGCAGTTTCTTTATTCATTAACCAATAAAAGCAACACATAGACAGAAGGACCTCCCACACAATTTTCCCCTTTTCTGTTTAAATAAGAAAGGTTTTAACTTTAACATAGTAAAATTACATATAACAAAACAAGTATCAAGCAAGAATTACAGTTACAATACTTATATCTACTTTATCTTTTATCATAACTAAGAAAAACCATAACTATAAATTCTTCAACTCCATCAAAGACTCCAGAAGGAAATAATATTACCTAAGTAAACAGGAAGTGTATTACAAGCAACTTCCAAAACTCTAGAATTGAAAGAGACATCTTGCTGCCTAGACAGTCACCCAAAGTTCTTCTCTACCATTGGGGCATCCATCTTCAGCCTACAGGCCCATAGTATCTGGCAGACTTTTCAACAAAGCAGGAAATTCCAAAGACAGTTCTGCCTATACTGGCAGTTTGTCCGTCACATTTTTCTGTGTCCTGGAGAATGTCTGGCAGACTCTTTCATGAAGCAGGAACCATGAAGGACCATCTCACCTTTAGGCAAGTTCAGCAGTCATTTCTCTGTTGGTCCTGCATGTCTAGTCAAGCAGTCCAGGCAAGAGCAGTTTCTTGCCCAAATGGCTAGCAACTCCATAAGGGGCCTCTTCAATGCCTATCATCCTCTTGAAGTAGTTTGGTGCTGCCAGGAACAGATGTGTCTCACTGTCATGAAAAGTCTTAAGTTCTTTTTTTTTTTTTTTTTTTTTTTTTTTTGGTTTTTCGAGACAGGGTTTTTCTGTAGCTTTGGTGCCTCTCCCGGAACTAGCTCTTGTAGACCAGGCTGGCCTCGAACTCCCAGAGATCCGCCTGCCTCTGCCTCCTGAGTGCTGGGATTAAAGGCGTGCGCCACCACCGCCCGGCTAAGTCTTAAGTTCTTAAACATTTTAAATGCCATATTCTGAAGGTCTCTGAAAGATCTGAAGAATACTTAACTAACATACATATACATATATATACATATATATATATATATATATATCCTAACTAGCATGACTACAATCTTGACTATTATAAATGGCTATCTATTAACCAATATTTCTTAATTATACATTACATTTTTAATTGAACTACACAAACACAATACCTTAAATCAAGGGCAGAAACATGTAATATAACAAAATTTACCTTAAATTTGTGTCAATAAACCAAGATCCATACCAAATCAAATTATTCATCTCTTTAGCAACAGAGACGCTTACTGAACCTGGAACTCATCAAGGGGCTAGGCTAGCCAGTTAACTCTAGGAATCTGCCTGTCTCTGCCCTCTCAGCACTGCAGTTAGACCCATGACACCACCACGCTTTACATGGATACTGGAGATCCAAACTCGGGTCTTTATACTAGTGCAGCAAGTACTTTACTGACTAAACAATCTCTGTAGAACAGTAATAAAGTAACATAGCAGTACAACAATTACAGCTGCAAATGAATACTCAAGACCTGGGGCGTGCTAGCTTTCCTGCTACAGTGACTTAGTGGCCAGTCCATAAAAGGAAAGGGCCACCATCTGGGAAACAGATAAGCATGCAGACGGGCTTAGGCTGGCATTCCAAGGGGAACCCAGAATGGCTGTGATGTCACCAACACACAGCCCAGACTGCCCTTAGAATATGGTTAAATAACACTTGAGTGTGTAGAATGTACTCTGCTTCTTGTTTTAATGTGGTTTTAATCAAGGAATCATGGTACATTGTTCCTCCAGGAAATTCTGTCAAATGTTTTGCATTCCACATAGAGAACTACTGTCTATGCAAATTAAGAGCCCAAGTTTTAAAATTCAGACAGGGCAAGTAACATTTTGTTGTTTCCTTAATATTATCATGAAAAAAAAATGACAGGGAAAGAATGCAAATGTTCTTCTCTGAAAGTACACACAAACCCAGAAACATTTTCCCCTCCTGCCCAAGGTCAGGAATGTGGGGGAAATTTGTTTTGTAGATGTTCCGTTGGAACATGAGAAGGGCTGTTGAAAAGAGCCATGACAGGGCATGGGGACAAACCTAAGAATAGCCTTTTCCCTCCAGAAGGGTTATCTATTACAACAGCATCATTCTCGGCATGACTGAGCAGCACAGACTATGACTGGGGCGGAGATCCAGAAAATGCAGCAATTTGAACCATTCCAAATTCCCTTGACTCAGAACCAGGCAGGGGAAGGAACTAAGCCACACCCTCTGACATTCACTTCTGCTCTTATACAAGGCTTTGACCCAGTTATCAAGATCCAAAATCAAGCTGATTTGGAAACTATGCAGATGGGAAATGTATCGTGTCTGACACCTTCTTCAACCTTTCTGGAAGCAGGGTGGGCGGAGTAGAAAGCATCACAGCCCCCTTCCACAGGCCCAATTTTTGCATTTGGCATCCAGACCTCAATGGAGCTCTGAACCCCTCAGTTTCTACATCTGTAAATGTTTTTAAGATTTCAGGGGCTAAGCAGAGATCTTCTCTCAAAAAAAAAAAAAAAAAAAAAAGGGGGGGGGAGCGAGTTCTGGCTACAGGAAAGCACTTTCAGGAGATGTACCCAAAGTCTGGGCATGAGGCTCTGAGGCAAACTGTGGCCCTGAAAAGTCAGGTAGAGGTCCACATCCATCTCTGAAACAGATCTGTGGAAGGGGGTCTCCAGGACCTACCAATATACCTAATTCATCAGCAGGACTGCTTTTGGGTGTTGATGATGGACATATCTGATAATCTAAAGAACAGAGCAAAGAATCCTAGTGTTCAGCTCACTCTCTCTACTTTATACAATCCACAATTCCCACCATAGGAATGTTCCTAACCACAATGCTTTCCACAAAGACAAATACAACAAAGACAGTCCTCCATAGACAAGCCCAGAGGCCCATCTCCCAGGTGATCTAGATTCTGTCAAGTTGACAATTAACATTAAATTACAAGTACTAACTTGCCCTAGGTGAGGGGTCAGCAAATATTTTCTACAATAAACCAAATGGTATAGGTGGGTCATATGATCTCTATACTGACCACTCAACCCTTCTACTGCAACTCACAGACAACACATTAACAAGTAAATGTGGTTCTATCACAACAAACTGCTTGTAAGAATTAATTCTGAATTTCATGCATAGAAAACTATTTATCTTTAATTGGTTTTCCTGTTATTGTTACTACCATTTAAAAATCAATAAATCACTCTCAACTTTCAGGGCATTCAAAAACACGAGGAAAGTGGACCTGGTCAGAAGGGTTAGTATGTCAAACCCTGTTCAGATCATTCTCTGGAAGTCCTGCTTCAAAGCCACGCGGCCGGTGCACTGGAGCATGTACCATTTCTTGCTATCATTCGTCTAATAGCAAAAGAAAAGAGTAAGAGACTGCCAGCGGATATGGCTAGGGATGTAACTCAGTGATGGTTTGAATCTGAAATGACCCAACACAGGTTTACGTGTTGAATGCTTGTCCTCCAGATGGTGGCGCTATTTTAGTAGGCTGCAGAACCTGTAGGAGGTGGGGGATAGCTGGAAGGTCACTAACTGGGCCTAAATCCACTGAAAACTGTGAGCCAGTATAAGTTGTTAAGTATTATGGTCACATTGAAAATAATCATGCTGAGGGAGGTAACCCAAACCCAGGAAGATAAACAAGGTATGTATTCACTTATAAGGGGACATTAGCCGTTAAGTAAATAACCAAGTTACAATTCATAGACCCAGAGAGGTTAGGTAAAGAGAAGAGGTTTCGGGGGAGGGACACAGGGATCTCCCTGGAAGTGAAGAATGGACTGGGGGCAGGTGGGGATGGGTGTAGGGTGATCAGGTAGTGGGGAAGATGGGGTGGAAGTAGAGAGTGAAGGGAAAGATAGCTGGAACTGGAGTGGGGGAACTTGGGGGTGGTGTAGAAACCTAGTACAGTGGAAACTTCTTGGGATCTATGATGGTGATCCTACCGAGGATTCCTAATGGAGAATATGGAGCCCCAACTGGCCATGTCTTGCAGCCAGGCAAAGCTTCCAATGGCGGGACTAGGTTGCATTCAACTGAGTTGTTGGTCAAGAGGGTACCACAGAAATCCCCAAACAAACCAGGCTGTTGCTAAGACAGGTTGCTCTCTGAAAACTGACAGCAGGGCTCCATTGCTGAGGACAACACCCACACAACTCATTTTACATGGAGAAGTCAAGTTGGTGCCTACATGGAGCCCTCACCCCTATGTTCTACCTCTTCAGTGTAGGAAGGCACTCTACGTGCTACCAAAAAAGAAACGCGGACACCAATCCAGCCACAAAACTTTGGAACTACAACTTGTCCTTCCTGCACAATATGCTAGGGCAATGGTGGCACCGAACTTGAGGGAGTAGCCAACCAATGTTGACTTAAGGCCTACTCCACAAAAGGGGACACACACCTGATACTGCTTGGGTAACCAAGAACCAGAGACTAGACAGTCCAAAGACCTAGGTAAAACCAAACACTACTGGTCTATTAAAAAAGTTAATAAGATGACTCCTAGTGATATTCTGCTACACTCTACACTCATAGACAGTGTTCTATCCAGTCATCATCAGAGAGGCTTCTTCCTACAGCAGATGGGAATAGATGCAGAGACCCACAGCCAGACATGCTGAGAGAGAATCTATATAGTGGAGGTCTCCATCAAATCCCTCCCCCTCAGAGCTCAGGGAATCCCATAGAGGAAGTGGAAAGAGTCTAAAAGCCAAAGAGGATGGAGGACACTAGAAGAACGAGGATCTCTGAATCAACTAAGCAAGACTCATATGAGTTCACAGAGACTGAAGCAGCAAGCACAGGGCCTACATGGTCCTCTGCATATACAGTATAGCTATTAACTTTGTATTGTTATGGGACTCTTGATTGTGAGAACAAGTAGATCTCTGACTCTTGTGCTTGCTCTTGGAGCCCTTTTCCTTCTATTGGGTTGTAGTGTGATACAATAAGTATTTGTCTTTTCTGGTTTTGGTTTTTTGAGACAGAGACTTTCTGTGTGGTCCTGGCTGTCCTGGAACTCCCTCTGTAGACCAGACTGGTTTTGAACTCAAGAGATCCACATGCTTCTACCTCTGAAGTGCTGAGATTAAAGTCCTGTGCCACCACCACCCCTCTTGTTTCATGTTATATTTTATTTTGTCATGTTTGGTTGTTACACCTTAGAAGCCTGTTTTTTTGTTTTTTTGTTTTTTTTTCTAATGAGAGACACTAAGGGAATGGATACAGAGGGGAGGTGGGAAGAAGCTGGGAGTAGTAGAGAGAAGGGAAATTATAATCAGGACATGTTGTATGAGAAAAGAATCTATTTTCAATTTTAAAAAAAGTAAATAAATGAATAAAAAGTGACAGAGTGAAGAGAGGGGGAGTATTATGGTCACAGATACGCCAAAGTAATACAATGGTAGAACACTCAACTAACATGTGACGGGCCTGAGTTTGATCTCTAGTGAAGAAAGGAAGAAAATGAGGGTGGGAGGGTGAAAAAGAGGAAGGAAATGGTTTGGTCAATTATAAATAGGATCCATATTATGAATGCTATACAACATTAAAATTAATGCACACATAGGGTGACATGATAGAGTTTTGTACATTTACATGAAAAAAGCAAGTGTGTGATCAATACACACATCAGGACCCTGCTAATGGTTTTAAAAATAAAGCTAGGGCCAGGGACCTTGCTTAGAAAATGACTTCCCTGATATGCCTGAGGCTCTGGTTCTATACTCAGTACTATATGCATGCATGCATGCACAAATAAATGGACACTAACTTTGTGTGTGTGTGTGTGTAAATGTGTGTGCATACATACACACACATGTTCTCACATATTTAAACAATCAATATTTTGGCACACAAGCTTCAACAGTCACAGAGAGCAGAGGGGCCTGTGCTTGAATGTAACCCTGACTCATACCTTTTCTATCACAAATGCATTCTTCTTTTTTCTTGCATAGTAAGACAGAAAAAACAGTGCTTCTAGCCATAAAACCTAGGAATAGTCCTTTCGTATATACCCAATATGAACAAAAGCTGTTTACAATTAATTACAGAGGACAAGACATTCTTCCAAGAGGGAAAAACAAACAGAGGCAGTACAACGAGATGAACACAACTAGAACTCTCTTCTTCTATCTCCACTAATTTTAATTGCACTAGGTATGATCCAGCTTTCTAAAGACACCATCAACCTTAAACTAAGGTCCTAAGCACAGTCAAAGTTTTCATCTAGGGTGTTATGTTCAGGCATAAACTCTCATTTTGGAACCTATTTTGGTTTGCCGTACAGACACAGGCATTGCTGGAGTTATCCCTGTGGAAATGAGATTTTCCTCAGTGCCAATTTTTAAATCTTGCCTCTAGGTCCTTTTATGTGTTGGAAGATTCACACAGTCACATTTTTGTGTTTGTTTGTTTTGTATGGAAGAGCACATTCCTTCTCCCCAAACTGACCAGGTTTGCCATTTTCCATTGCTCTTATTAAATGCATCTTACTCAAATGGAATGTTCTTAGGGTTTCCACCCTTCCTGGGTCTAGAACTGGATGACCTAGGAAGGTCACACAGATCCTCAAGCTTCAGGGTGCCTCAATATTTACCTAATCATAGCTGCAGAAGATACAGTGTTGTCTCTAGTTATAAAATCTTCACACTGTAAGTCACAACATTTAAGAGGGTAGAACTCATTATTTAGAATTACTCTCTTTATAAATGTATGTAAAGTAAATTTCATAACAGCTTATTCTTTTGTGGGGAAATGGTTGCAAACAGAAGAACCTGAGTTTGATTACTGGAACTCACCTAAAAGCTCACACATCAAGGTGCATGCTTGCAATGGCAGTGCTGAGGAGGCGAACACACACATATACTATCCTGCCATAGAAGCAAGTAAGCCTAGTGAATCTCTGTGTCTGTTAGGACATTTCTTTTTTCTTTGTTTTTTTTTTTTTTTTTTTAATTTAAACAGGGTTTCTCTGTGTAGCTCTGTCTGTCCTGGAACTAACTCTGTAGACCACCAATCTGGCCTCGAACACACAGAGATCCATCTGCCTCTGCCCCCTGAGTGCTGGAATTAAAGGCATATGCCACCACTCCCAGCTGGCACCTCATTCTTTTATGATGAGACAGACAAGGGGAAGACTGTGTGACACTCAATTATCCCTTGCTTCATTCACGCCCATTCCATATGACCCAACTATTTTTCCCTCTCTCCAACTCCAGCCAAGGGCAAGCAAATGAAGAGATGACACAAAAAAGTGCCCTTTAAGTCTTTCTGCTAGCCTCAGAAAAGACCCTTGATGTGCCTGGGGATTTCTAAGCTAGCAGTTACCTGATCCCTGACCCAACCAAGAATGAAATGGGGCTGAGAGAAGAGATTGAACATTTTCTGAATACAGGAATAAAGTCGATTCTCAGATACAAATCCACAAATTCTCATCTTTGTTTAAGCTAATTAAATTTGGATTCTATCATGTACTGCCAAAGGGTTTCTGAGCAACACAATAGAATTGTTTCTTTTTTGAAAGCAAGGTTTCTCTGTATAGCCCTGGCTGTTCTGGAACTTGCTCTGCAGACTGACCAGGCTGGTTTTGAACTCAAAGATCCACCTGCCACTACCTTCCAAATACTGGGATCGAAGGCATGCACCAACACACCCAGAAAGAAATTTTTTAATATTCTTTCCTTGCATCTAAAGTTCATGTTATCTTTTATTTACTTTTTAAAAATATTTTTTAATGTTTTAATATTTTTAATTAAATTTATTTTTGTATATATTTTTTAATAACTTTCATTTTCACTGAATACAAAACCTGACAGATGGGACAAACCTAGCCTGGCCCCCTAGCCTGCTGTCCCCAACACAGCCTCACCTGGTGCCATCATCCAGAAGCTCTCTGTCTTGTATATAGCAGGCACTGCTATCTTCCCAGCACTGGTACTCAGAACACCTCCAGCTAACCAGCTACCTAACAAACTTCACATAATCAGTCAGGCACCAATGCTCAGAGATAATGCTACCTTACAGTATCAATAGGACACAGGTGGTGCCTGTTTGCTATGCCAAAACCTGCTTCATTTTTCTCCTGCCCGGACTTCACCCCTCAGAGCTCAGCCTCTGGGCCAGACCTGCTCCCCACGGGACAGTGAAGCTTTCTATTTTGTGCTAAATCAAGACAGGAGACCAGAACGCTCCACTCCATATTGGGCTGAGAATTCTATCGAGCTAAAATCAATTAGCACCCTGCCCTCCTATCTTCTGCCTAAAACCTGGATGTGCATATCCATTTGTAAAGATCTCTCTCCTCTTTCACAGCAGGGACCCAGTCAACACTGAGCACGTGATGGTGACTCCCTAAGACAGCCCTTACACACCTACCATACTTTTCCACTAATAACCTTCCCTACTAGAAGCCCCAAACCCTCCTCCTTTACTTAGCCTAAAGTGGTGTGTAAACTCCAAATTCTAAGCACCACCTTGGGCCATGTTTCTTTGTGAGCTGCTATGCCTAAACGTAAATTAGATAAAAATCTCCCTCCACTCCCTCTCCCCTTCCCACCCTTAATCTGACTTTAGTTATTTTAATGTGTAGACCCTAGGATCTGAACCTAAGAAGGTACAAGTCAGTTTCTCTCTCCACTGCCATTTGTAGGCTCCCTCTCAAGGAGGGCTGTTCTGTGATCAAGTCAATACCATGCATTTCTACTCATTCCCCTTGCCTCCCTGGTCCCAGTGCCTGAGTCCAGGGGAGGACTCAGTACACACTCATTAGGTAAGTGAAGGAGCCAACCACAGTGCCATGTTCAAAGTTACATATAACACTCTCAATAAGGCTGCTTGCTATAGCCCTACCAGCTTCATCCTGGCAAGAGATGTGTTCTCTGAGAACCTGTGGTTAGCAGCGTGAGGCAGAATTTGAAGACAGCCCCATGTTAAAAAATGCAAACTGATTCTATATATGTATGTAATTTTAAATCCTGTTCTATATTGTCAATAGCCGTATATAAACCATTAAACAGACTTTATACTCACTATAAATATATGGAAATACATATTTTTCTCTAACATATGGACTGAAGGGAAAACACAATGAACAGATATTTATTCCAATAAAAAAATAATAGGAGCCGGGCGGTGGTGGCGCACGCCTTTAATCCCAGCACTTGGGAGGCAGAGGCAGGCGGATCTCTGTGAGTTCGAGACCAGCCTGGTCTACAAGAGCTAGTTCCAGGACAGGCTCCAAAACCACAGAGAAACCCTGTCTCGAAAAACCAAAAAAAAAAAAAAAAAAAAAAATAGGAAAGAAGACTTCCAAGATAGAAAATGAACAAAATCAATTGAACACCTTGATACAATAAAACAAAATATATACATCAAAGTGAGAGGGTGTGTGTATATATGTTTACATACACATATCTTTGATTTGGAAACATTTTTGGAAAACATTGCAATTCAAAATATAGAAAATAAGATATAATTTATTAGCATGCTGAGAGGTGTACTTTAGTTATGGAATCATCTAGATGTCTGTCAATCTCTGTGTCTTGTAATACATAATGA
The DNA here is from genome assembly GCF_950005125.1 of Chionomys nivalis. NCBI lineage: Eukaryota > Metazoa > Chordata > Mammalia > Rodentia > Cricetidae > Chionomys > Chionomys nivalis. The sequence goes on from NC_080093.1 coordinate 395,880, forward strand.
AATTTATGTACATGTAACTGCTTTCTTTTTTTTTAAATTTGGTTTTTTTCAAGACAGGACTTCTCGCATAGCCCTGGTTGTCCTGAAACTCTCTATGTAGACCAGGCTGGCCTTAAACCTGGAGATCCGCCTGTCTCTGTCTTCCAAATGCTGAGATTAAAGGCATGCACCAAACCACCAGCATATAACTGCTTTCTTATATGCCTCCAACATTTGACCCCACCCCTGCCAAAAAAAAAACAAAAATAAAAAATAAACTTGTTCAAGTGTTTTTTAAAAAATGCAAGCTGCACTATATGGCTAAGCCTTACATCAACTACTGACTAGGCTGGGAACAAAGCACTCTAAAGTACACTGCCCCACATCCCAGACATGACAGAGCTTGGGAATCATAGGCCAAGGCTGACCCCAGCTACCGCTGTCCTCTGTTTCCCCTTCGGATCCTTAGACATCCTGGGAACAAGTGTCAGAACCTCAGGTCTTTATAGACAGGATACCCAATGGAGAAATGCTGTGCAGGACATGGCATCTACATAGAAGAATTTCTTCAACCCTAACCCTGACAATCACTCTGCAGTCAGCTGAGGTCACCAATGGACCAAGTGGGGCCTAGGCAAAGACTGGGGGCCTGGCATGGTCCTGCTACCTGTATCCTTGGGCCTATGGCCTGGATATCTGCATTCATCAGCCCAGATATACAGCCACCAGTCTCTGCCAACAGGGACAGCTCTCACATTCTACCTGTTTTTAAAATTAGCCACTCCAAAAATTTCCTCTCTTCCCAGTCAGGAGTGAGGTTCTGCAAGGTGCCTCTGTTCGTTTGGATTACACAAACAAAAGCATATATGTGTATATGTGTGTATAGGTATGTATATCTATTGAAACGAAAAATGATGCCTTTTCCATATGCCTTAGCTTCACTGCCTCCTGTCTCCCAGAATCAAGTTTTCTGCTGAGCTCTTTCATAGTGGAGTGACTGCAAAATTAACTATGGGAACCAAGGTCTCTTCCAAGAGCAAAAGGCTGACTGTCAATCCTTGTGCAATTGTAAAACACACACCTGCTCTGGGGTCATCTCTGGGCCTAGCCCAGATGTGGCTTACAGTGAGTGGGGTGTATGGATCTCAGGTCTAGGATATATCTACAGCTTGCTGCTGCAGAGAGTGAGTTTCTTTGCTGTATGGGGTCAACTGCACTCGAGTGTGCAGTCTTGCAGTCTGCAGATTATTTCCTAACCTTGCAGCTCCAAACAAAGGGGTAGGATGCTCGCTTTCCAGCAGCAAGGAGCCATTCAGTCCTGGAAACCCCCACAGCCAACAATTACACGCATACAGGTAGGTGAGGGATAGAGTGTCTAACAAAGAAGGTTGGGGATACAGGATCTACCCCAGTACCAAAGAAACCACACCCTAGTTCCAAAGGAAATCTCTTTATTTTAAACCTCCAGAGGAAATGATACCACCTTTTTGGGTGAGCTAGTCCAAAGTTTAATTGAGACCTACAGGGCCAGGGTCTCCTCCTTCTGGTACACACTCTATCCAGTATACCCCAAAACCTGACACTCCCCTGCAGAACTCTTGGAACATATCCTCTGCTCTGGCCCAGGGAAGCCCCCTCTGAACCTAGAAATCCAGAACCCAAGCCAGACCTGTGTGTACACATTGCAAAACCCTCTCCTTCCCTGATGCACCAGGCCCCCGCCCTCTAAGCCTAGATCAGACTGTAAACAACTTTGTGAGAGGCAAAGCTCTATTTCTACCCCTAACTCAGCTGACATGTCACATGCTCCTGTAAGGACCTGTACAGAGCTCCCCTCCAACTAAGTAAATGTGGGTATTGTCCAACTCCCTTTGCCATAGTGTGTTGAGAGAGAGGTCATAACTGATGGGAGGGCCCTCTCTAGTCACACTGAGTTCAAACACACATGTGTACACATGCACACATTGCCTCTGCAGCTTAGCCTTGAAGAAGCCACTCCACTAGGTCTGCTGAGGGGCTCAGGGGATCCCTGGTGTCCCCTTCTACCCTCATATCCTGACTCTACGCATCCATATGGAACTTAGGTCTATTCCTCACGTTAGAGGACCACTGAAATGACATTTTCAAGGCTGGGGAAATACACTGAGCAGGAGATCCCTGAGACTTGCTAGCCAGTCAGAATAACCTACTTGGTGAGTTCTAAACCTCTGCAATGGGAGGAAGAGTCAGTTTTCTTCAAGAATACAGCCCATATCCTAGTAGATTATCCTACACTCATGTATACACATGCAGCACTGAGTGGGCTCAGTGGGGTTTTTGTTATTATTTGTTTGGGGGGGTGTGCTTTGATTGGGTTTTTGTTGTTGTTGTTGTTATTGTTTTTGTTTTTGTTTTTGTTTTTGTGATATTTTTGAGATAGGGTTTCTTTGTATAGCGCTGACTATATTGAAACTAGCTCTATAGACCAGGCTGGCCTCAAACTCACAGAGATCTGCCTATCTCTGTCTCTCAAGTACTGGGATTAAAGGTGTGCCTCAAAACCGCCTGGTTGGCTCAGTGGGTTTTAAAAAAGAAAGCACAAAGGGAGGGAAGGAATAGTGAGGGTAAGGCATAGAGGAAAACATGGAAAGGAGAGAGAGGGGGAAAATCTAAAAGTAAAATAAAATAAAAATTACAAGCCAGGTGTAGTGGTGCATGCTTTTAATCCCAGCATTTGGAGATAGAGGCAGGAGGATCTCTGTGAGTTCAAGGCCAGGCTAGTCTACGTAGTAAATTCAAGGACAACCAGGGTAGATAAAGAGGAGAAAAGAGGGGGCAGGGGTAAAAAATTCCTCATAGTGCCAAACCTCCAATACTTTGACACACTTGTAAATCAGAAAGGTAATACGAAATTTTCTGATTTTACATTTTCTAAGTTCATATCCTCTGTGCTAGACAACAATTAGAAGCCCCTGCTACCACCCAAGGTACTATTAACATCTGCACAGTGAGCACTATCCCAGGAGCATACTGGGATGGGCCAGGGAGACATCAAGACGTTGGTCCCCAACTCCTCACAGCCCAGTTCCTCTGAAAGCTGAAACTTCCTGGGATCCTTTCTGGGGACAATCTTATTTTCCTTAGGCTTGAAATAATACAAAAATATGATTCACATCACTTGAATTAATTTCACTCCCATTCACTTTCCAAAAATTTCCTTCACAACCAGCTTTTGAAATAGATCTGTAGAAAATATGACAGGTAGTGGGCTTTTCTCAGTAAAAATACTAAGATACACTAAGCACAAAGCCCTCTAGCCTCTCAAAGGTCCTAGTGACTGAGCAAGACCAGTTAAGTCAGGTCTGGCGACTAAACTACCAGACAAAAGCTTACACCTTCCCCCCAAATCTCACACCAGGATGTGGGTCCCAGACAGGGCTAAGGGGAAAAAAAAAGAGAAGAAACAAAAGAAAGGACTTGTAAGAGTCATGTCCCAATTTTTTGTTGTTGTTGTTGTTGTTTTGTTTGGGGTTTCTTGTTTTTTGTTTTTGGTTTTTCGAAGATATGGTTTCTTTGTAGCTTGGCTGTCCTGGAACTAGCTCTTATAAAATAGGCTGGCACTCGAACTCACAAAGATCCTTCTGCCTCTGCCTCCCAAGTGCTGGGATTAAAGGTGTGCACCACCACCTCCCAGCTAAGTGTCATGTCCCAAATTTAAATTCAAATTTAAAAAAAGAAAAGAAAAAAAAAGTTATGTTCCTACAGGGCTTGGTGGCCTGCACCTGTAAAGGTGAAGGTAAGGAGCACCAGGAGTTTGACGTCCACCTGGTATTATAGGCAAAGTCATACACAGAGTGAAAGAAGTGTCCCCATGCCACAAAGTTCTAGGAGAACTAAGGCCAAGTACCAGAATTTTTTATTTTTTATTAAGACAACTCCTGACCCTGAAGCCTGCTCTTCCTGAGAAGAGGAACTTTTGGCCTTTCTGTCTGGATAGTGAGAACCAGGCCTGAGGAGGCAGAAGGTGTCTGGCTCCACACTGGCCACCTTGTCTAGCTGACCAGAAACCCTTCACCAGCTGGATCCTTACTACAGCTCTTATCAGTCCCTAACCACCTTCCAGTCCCTCAGAGCCTCCCAGAAAGGAAGAAGGCTTTGTTATAAGAACACAGATGACGCTGGGCTCACTTTCTTGTTTTTTGTTATTGTTGGTTGTGGTTTTTTTTTTTTTTTTTTTTTTTTTTGGTTTTTTGGGTTTTCTTTGGTTTGGTTTTGTTTTTGTTTTGGTTTCGATTTTGGTTTTTCAAGATTTCAGGACAGAATTTCTTTATGTAGCCCTGGCTGTTTGGGAACTCACTCTGTAGACCAGGCTGGCCTCAAATTCACAGAGATCCGCCTGCCTCTGCCTCCTGAATTCTGGCATTAAAGGCGTGTGCCACTACCACCTAGTATTGTTTATTTTTTAAACATTTATTTTGTGCCCAATATATACAGGCATAAAGTAAATAGGGCTGGAAAAATGGCTCAACATTAAAAACATGCATTGTTCTTGCACAGGTTCTACTTCCAGTACCCATGTTAGGGAACACAAAGTCTCCAGCTCTAGGGATTCTGACTCTTCTTCAGGACTCCACAAGGACTTGAATTTATATGTGGATAGACCCACACAAACACACACAAAAATAAATAAATAGTCTTTTAAAAAACAACAACAACAACAACAATAAGCACACAGACTGTTCTCACGAACTTATAGGTCATCAGTCCCCAAACACGGATTATCTTGAACAACAAGTCCTACATACAACACGTTTTCAAATAGAAGTTAAAAAAAAAAAAAAAACAGCATTAGAAATGATTCGGGCTGACATCCCAGCACCTTCCCTTTAAAATGATTCATGCTTTCTGTTCTTGAATCAATTCATAAGCTTAAAGGAGCTAAAGCATCTGAAATGTGTCTTGTAACAAGCCCTTGATTAAAGAAAAAAAAAAAAAGAGTCCTACACTCCCACTGCAAGGCATTTGTAACACATGATGCAAACGGCCCACAAACAGTAGTACATTTGGTTTCTTCTTCACTGAGGAATCTATTTGCATAGACTTAATGGTGTGAATTTGTTCTTAAACCTTTTGCTTCCAACACTGTCCAATTCCTTACACACTGTTGAACCCCAGGACAGAGTCAAATCAAGTTGCCATTATTCGGCATCCAGTATCAGCCCTCTGCCAATCTGGTGCTTCACCGTAAATCTACACATGAAAAACACTGAGATTGACGGGAGCCGGCTTTAGAAATCACAGTTATCACCCACCCTAGCCTTCCAAATTAAGCTGAAGACTCTTCAGCATTTGAAATCCAGCTGAAAAAAGATAATCCCAAAATATACTTCTGCTTCCTACCCACAGTGGAACCTGGAAAGATTCATAAACCATGCAGGCCTCAAATTCCTCATTTATAAAATGAGATTAGCCAGCTGAACCTACCTAGACAATTTATGGCAGTGTTGCAGAGACTGCTTGTTCATCTCAGCCACCCAGCTAGCTTAGACCTGAAATAATCACACTGAAACTGTATTAATTAAATCACTGCTTGGCCTATTAGCTCTAGCTTCTTATTGGCTAACTCTTACATATTAATTTAACCCATCTCTGTTAACTTGTGTATAGCCACATGACAGTGGCTTATCAGCTAAAGTTCCCAGTGTCTGTCTCCAGTGGCTCCACCGCTTCTCTCTGTCTCCGCCCTTCTTCCTCCCAGCATTCAGTTCCGTCTTCCCTGCCCTAAGTTCTGCCCTGCTATAGGTCCAAGGCGTTTCTTTATTCATTAATGGTAATCACAGCACACAGAGGGAAATCCCACATCATGGCAGCGAGTAAATGAAGTAAGATCTGTAAGGCTGGGCTGAAAAGATTTGTCAGTGGCTGCGAACACTAGCTGCTCTTCCAGAGGGCCCAAGTTTGGTTCCAAGCACCTACAAAGGGCAACTCAGAACTGCCTCTAACTCCAGCTCCATGAAATCTGACTCCCTCTTCTGACCTCCAAGGATACCTATCAAATGGCATACACTCACACAGACATACATACATACATACATACATATATATATATAAAACTTTAAAAGTACATCTAAATAAAAAGACATGTAAAGTAAAACTATTTGTATGTATACGAGTGTTTGTGTGTGAGTGTATTTGAGTGTTTGGGGTGTACATTAGTGTATGTATGTGAGTGCAGGCACCAGTGCACATGTGGACTCAGGTGCTCTTCTCTTCCCCAGCTATGTACTACCCCTCTGAGCCTGTGACTTCTAACCTTGAGTCAAGACTCTTAGGTTGTAATCAAATCATCAGGTTACCAAACAGGAACCCAGGGACACCTCTGACTGCCAAATTCAATCAATGATAAGTTTCTTAATCTCACCATTATCTCTGTTCTCTTCCTATCCTCCCTCTACCCCTTTGTTGCCTTTATTCTGTGAGGTCCCTAAGAAAGCAAAGTGTTCTCAACAAAAGAGTAGCCCTCTGGTCCAGGGTCACATACACCCTCATGCTGAAACAATCCCTGCGGGAAAACCAAAAATAAAGGCTCTGACTGGTCAGACTTGGCTCAATGCTCATTGATGGAGCCAATGAGAAGTCATCCCTACTGAATCTTGGGGAATTAGTACAAAGAGGGCAACAGCCCACTCCAAAAAATGAAGGTTCTATTATCAGAAGATCAGTGGAGGCTGGGTGTGGGAAAAAGCAAATACCATACATCCACTGATTTTTTGGAGCTGCTGTTATGCCTCTGCCCTCAACACCCCACATCCCTCAATCTCTGTTAGTCAACCTATCACTAATAGAGACCCAGAACAAGCTTACACCTATCCCCAAAGCCAGCAACATCTCTAAACTATTCTTCACTGGCTCACTCCTCTCTTTCAGAGTCTGGACCTCCAGATGCTTCTCAGAACTCACTGCCCACGACAATCCAGAGCCTCTGCTATCTGGTCTGCTATTTTCAAGTTTAGGGAAATCATATTTCTCCACTCAAAGATTCCCTTCTGCCTAAAATAGGAACTCCCAACTTCTCAGCCTGGCATTCAGAAGAACTCCCCATGAGACCATCTTCATCTCTAGCCTGCCCACTCCCTGTTCTCCTAAATTATTCCCACATACCAGGACAACAAAGCCACCACAAACTATTCCCCCGTTACCTCCATGTTGTTTCACCTACTGCACTAGATCTGGTCACCTCACTCTGGAGGCTGCCCATTCACAGGCTGGATGCCATGCCCAAGCTCAAACCTTGAGAGCACTTCAGCTTCTGATGGATCACCAATGATCACTAATACATCAAATTGTAGGGAAATTCACACCTATCACTCTGAAACCTTCCTTATTCATGCATCTGGCAGCAGGACTGTGGGTGGCATATCACTGCCTCCAGCCACTGATGTCCATTTCTCTGATGAAGCCTCTGCTGACTACCATCCTTTCTCAAGACAGCCATTGTGCCTAGAGTCTATGATGACTTGGTGAAGTAGCTTCCCTTCCCTCAATTAGAGTGGAATGTTTGAAGGGGAAGGCAGTATCTGTTTTAGCATTCCTGAAGTGCTTTCCCAGTGTTTATACACAGAAGGTCTTAAATCTTATCAGCATGATGTGCAGATCTCATTTCAACACCCCAAAGCATCTCTGACCATCAGTTATCCCTATGTTTACTAGACAGCACTCATGGAACCAATTCTCTATGGCATATTCTAGTTTCTAAATGTCACTCTTTATCAGCTCCTCAGTTTCACTGAAAGAGTCAGTGCTCACTCCTACCAACTGTCATTTTATTATAAAATAAAGTGTGTGATGTCAGTTATAGGAAAGCAAGCATGCGCCTGCACACCAAGTAGAGCCAAGCCTAACAAATAAGTGCCAGGGAGGCAATGTTGACCCTGTGCAGGTCCCATCCATTCTTCCTTATTGCAATCCACTCACCAGTTTCAAATTTTCGGTCTGCCTTATGCATCAAGAAAGACAATAAAGAATTTAGGAGAAATGACTCAGTGGGTATAAAAATGCTTGTGGCGAAAGTCTGATGACCTTCATTTGATTTCCAGAAGACCCTCATAAAAAGCTGGATATGGCGTTGTGCACCTATAATCCTGGCAGTCTTACAGAGAGACGGGAGGCAGAAAGAGAAGAGTTCACCAGCAACTTGTGGGCCAGCTAGGCTAGAGTGCCTACTACAGCAGAAGAAACAAGATTTTGCCTGAAACAGGGGAAGAAGAGAACCAGTTTCCCATAAGCTGTCCTTTAATCTCTACATGCATGCGGTGGCCACAGACAAACCCATGGTCATACACACATGCATGTGCACAAAATATTCATTCATTCACAAAAGGATTTTCCCAAAGATCCAGTGAACACTTGAAGTGAAAAGATCTGTTCACACATTCCATCAACCCAGCTCGTCAACAGTGAGACCAAAGAATGATTCCCTGAATTTTTGACTTAGCAGAGATGAAATGATTATATAACACTCCTATGGTAAAATGCTGAAGACAGTTCTTGCTCACATCTTGAAGATTTGAAATGTTTGGAGTTACTCTATGCTAAGCTTTTACTCCCACTTGGGTCTGATTCCAGACTTCATCCCAGTTGTTACTGGGTCTCTATGATCAACAAGGCCTTATCTCTGAGTGATGATAAAGAGAGGTTGTGCCTTCAGCCTGTAGCCTTCCTTAGGCATGTCATTGAAAAAAGCCAAAACTGAGTGATCGCTAACCACAACTTCCAGCTGCAAAGAACTATGTAAAAGAGCACCAACTGCTCTGTCCTAAGACCCTGGACTGAAATCTGTGTCACTTGTTAAAATTATTTTGTTTTTTTTTTGTTTGTTTGTTTTTTGTGGTGACTTTTTTGTTTTGGTTTTTCAAGACAGGGTTTCTCTGTGCAGCCCTGGCTATCCTGGAAATTGTTCTATAAACCAAGCTAGCCTAGAACTCAAGAGATCTTCCTGCCTCTGCCTCCCAAGTGCTGGGATTAAAGAAATGCACCACCACTGTCTAGTATTATCTGCCAATTTAAGGTAGAACAACTTGCACAGGGGTGAGGCAGGATGCCAGGAGCCTCGAGAGTGCTCTGTAGTACCATTCAAATTTCTTGCTTCTCTTGTGAGTGACAACAGTCCCCAAACAACTTGAAAAGCGGGCACTACCTCTTTATCTGAGGTTTTAAGGATGTCTTCAAGTACACATGACAATATTTTCATTGCTTGTGTTTGGATGGAAAATTCTTGTATTTTTTTCAAAAATATTTACTTACTGTTTTCTTTAACCAGATTAAGGACTGTGTATTTTTAAATTTTCCATGAAGACAGATTATTAGGATGATACAGTGCAGAACAATCAAATTGTTTATTTTTAATTCTCCTTTCTATGATCCACTACAGAAAATACAAGAACCATGCATTCCCCTTTCTGAGAGTGCAGGTGGCAGTTAAATTATCACAGTAGATTTTTGTCCTGCTTGTTCCTATTACACATGTAACCCCTCCTAGCTTTAACTCTGTCCTCAGGGATAATTTTTATTCTCATGTATTATACCTGACCTTCAAATTCTATTAGGAGATACCCACAGTTTAATTACTATCAGTGAGTGATGGAAATATGGCTCAGTGGTTAAGAGCACTAGCTGCTCTTCTAGAGGATGGGGTTTAATTCTTCAGGGCCCATTTGGCAGCTCAAATCTGCTAGTAAGTCCAATAGGGATCTGAGAACCTATTTCGGCCTCTACAGACATACATTCAGGCAAAAAAACAGGTAAATACACATAAAATAAAAATGTTTTAAAATTTAATTAAAAAAAAAACATTACTAGAAGTGTCCACAGTGAATCTGGAGTAACAAATTCTCAAGACTGGAAGAGTGAAATGAGCCCCACAGACCACTGGGACTGACCTGTACATTTATAGGACTGGAATAAGCTTGGCTCAGAGAATTGAAGCTGTATGCTATGGACAAACATCATGCTGGTAGCACATTCTCCCTTCTTTAAATTTTCACAGAGCTATCAATAATACTTTCTGTGGGAATTGAAACATATTAGCTGAGTATATTTAACAGGAAAAAATACCATGTTGCCTCAAAAAGAAAAACAGTGGGTGTCTAGATCCCACTTATGTCAAGTTATTAAACCCCACATCCTTGAGTTTGCCAGACACTACTATTCCCACTGCCAGCAGATTGTGGTCCTAAAATGAAAGTGTCTATTAATGGACAGTGGTACCCAGAAAAACCATAACCTGAGTATCTGGGGACAGGTGCTCTAGCTTTAGTCCCTATAATTATTAATCTCCACTGTCAACTTAACTGGAGTAAGACCATGCCAAGTGGGGGCTACAGAAATAGCTCAATGGTTAAGAGTATTGGTTTGAAACTGGCTGTGGCACATGTCTTTAACCCCAGAATCCTGAGGCAGAGGCAAGCAGATCTCTACTGAGTTAAGGCCAACCTGAACTACATACTGAGTTCCAGGACAGCCAGGTCTGTGTAGAAAAACCTTGTTTCAAAAAGGAGGAAGGAGGAAGAAGAAAGAAGAGGGAAAAGAGGAGAAGGAAGAAGAAGAAAAAAGAGGACAAGTGTGGTGGTACCTTTAATCCCAGCACTCAGAAAACAGAGAGATGAATCTCTGGGTTTGAACTACAGAGTGAGTTCCAGGACAGCCAGGACTACACAGAGAAATCCTGTCTTGAAAACTAAATAAATAAAAAAAAAAAAAAAAAAAAAAAAAAACTTGGTACTCTTACAGATCAGACTTTGATTCCCAGCATCCATATTGGGTGGCTTCAACCACCTGTAACTCCAACTCCTGGGAATCCAATGACCTCTTTAGGCCTCTGCAGGTGTGCGCGCACACACATATACACCAATAAAAAAATAAAACCTTTAAAAGAAATGGCCTGGTTTGGCAGCAGCGGTGCACACCTTTAATCCCAGAACTTAAACTTAGGAAGCAGAGACAGGCAGATCTCTGTGAGTTCAAGGCTAGCCTGGTCTACAGAGCAACCTCCAGAACAGGCTACAAAGCTACAGAGAAACCCTGTCTCAGAAAAGAAAAACGAAGGAAAGAAAGAAGGAAGGAAGGAAGGAGGGAGGGAGGGAGGGAGGGAGGGAGGGAGGGAGGGAGGGAAGGAAGGAAATAGAAAAAAGAAATGGCCTGAGGATTAACGGTACACTTTTGAAGTGTCTATGAGGGCATTTCTAAAGAGGATTAGCTGAACAGGGTGTGGGGGAAATCTGCCTTGTATGTTGGTGGCATCATTCCATGAGTTGGGGCCTCAGGCTGAATAAAAAGGGGGAAAGGAGGCAGCCAATACGTGTCAGCATACTTCTCTCTGCTCCATCGTCCATCAGGATGTAGAGTCCCAGCCATACACTTTTATTACCAGAACCTTTGTCATAACTTTCCCATCAATACAAATTGTACCCTAAGTTGTTGTAAGAGGCTGCCTGTTTGTTTCCTAGCTACTCAGACTCCCAAAATAATTACACAGGAACTGTATTATTTAAATCATTGCTTGGCCCATTAGCTCTAGCTTCATATTTGTTAACTCTTACATCTTAATTTAACATATTTCTAGTAATCTGTGTATCGCCACATGGCTGTGACTTACCAGCAAGATTCCCACTGGCGTCTGTCTCTGGCAGGGCTACATGGCTTCTCTCTCACTCTGCCTCCTTTCTCCCAGCATTCAGTTTAGTTTTCCCTGCCTACCTAAGTCTGCCCTATCAATAGACCAAGGCAGTTTCTTTATTTGCAGGTGGTATTCACAGCAAACAGAGGGGAATCCCACATCACTAAGTCAAACCCTGAGCCAAAATAAAGACTTCTTCTATTCTTTACATTGCCTTTATCAGATATTCTGTCATAACAACACATAACTAATGCAGTCCTCCCTGCAGCAGACATGGCAGGGGTCTGCTCTTACCCACAGCAAAGGGTAGAGCACCACCTCCCACGTCTCCAAAGAATAAAATCAGAATCTAATGGTTGATGCTGTGCCCGGTATAACTCGCCTTCACAGGCAGACTTGAAACATCTTTAGTACCTAGTAAGTGTTGTAGAATATTATTTTAAGGTGTGTTACGTTTCTTTATGCTCTGGAACATTTGTTTAACCATGTAAAGATGTGTTGCTTTTGTTTACGCTGCATTTGTTTAACTCTGTGAAGCTGTGATTCTTTGCCTGTCTAAAACACCTGATGGTCTGATAAAGAGCTGGATGGCCAACAGTGAGGTAGGAGAAAGGATAAGCAGGGCTGACAGGCAGAGAGAATAAAAGAAGAACTCTGGAAAAGAGGAAGAAGCAAGAGAACAAGGAGAGAGGACACTAGGGGCCAGCCACCCAGCTAGTCACAGAGTAAGAAGGAAAGTAAGATTTACAGAAGAAAGAAAAAGAAATAGCCCAGGGGCAAAAGGTAGACAGGTTAAGTTAAGAAAAGCTGGCTAGAAACAAGTCAAACTAAGGAAGGGTGTTTATAAGTAAAACTAAGCCTCCATGTATGTTTACTTGGGAGCTGGGTGGCGGGCCCCCCAAAAGAGCAAAAAGAGCTCAAGAGTAAAAAGAGTAGGGAGAAAAAAAACCAAGTAAGGCCAAATATATATATATATATATGAGCACACAAAGGGATATTCTGCTGAGAGGGGGTGTAGTTCCCACCACTGGAAAGGTATAAGCAGACAGCAGGTACAAGCTGCTCTCTCAGTGCACAGCAGAGTCCTGTTTAGGACCAGGCTGGATCAGAGGCTCCAGGAAGGTCTTAGGTATTGCTCAAAGAGTGAGAGGCTGTGAAGTTCCCTGGTAGTGGTTCCTCACAGAACCACCCTTGGGAGGGGGAGGGTGGGCAGGTGTCAAACACAGGTACCTGGATTCTCCAATTGCTTCTAACATAGTACATCATGGGCAAGACCTGTTTAGGATACAACTATGTTCCCACAAGATTTATGTGTTGGAGTCCGAACCCCTAGAACCTTATGTTTTCTTATTTGGAGACTGGACCTTTACAGAGACCAACAAGTCAATATATGGTCTTCAGAATATACTGGTATCCTTACAAAAGGGGGATACCTACCTGGACACAGAAACTTACACAAAGAGGGAGGTCATAGAACAGTCACAGGGAGAAGATGGGCATCTACAAGCTAAGGAGAAAAGTCTAGAACAGCTCCTTCTAGCACCTTTCAGGGGGGAGTGGCCTGCCTGTACTTGATATTGGACTTCTGGCCTCTAGAGCTGTGCAGGAATAACATTTCTGTTGTTCTAAATTGCCTGTCCATGTCCATTGTCACAGAAGCTCCAGGAGGACCAGCCCAGCCCAGGAACTGGTTAGGTGACAGATGCTGAGCTTTAGAACCTGGATAAGATTGGTTCTGTCTTGCCATTGTCATCTTAACGGGCTACTTTGTACCTCAGATCCCTCTCTAAAGAAGAAAGTTGCTAGTTACACTGCTGGGCTCCTTCTTGCACAGTGGTGACATCAGGTCCACACCACATCCATGGCCTTTCTCCACATAGTCTGCTGAGTGCCAGAGTGCTAATTCATATGCCTACAAATGTTTCTGGGAAGAAAGCATCACTCCTGCCAACAGCTACAGAGTTATCAAAGACAGGCTTTAGCCCCTGCCTCATGCCAAGCTTTTAATTTGAGCTTGTAATTCCGGGTGGGAATCTTATCACCCTTGCCTGGATAAATCACATGCAAACTTTCAACCAAAGTAGTAACCAGTAATGGAAGAGCCATAAAATTCCACAGAAGAAAATACTATACAAATGAAGTCAGACAGCTGGCAGTGGTGGCACATACCTTTAATCCCAGCACTCTAGAGAAAGAGGCAGGCGGTTATCTGAGAGTTCGAGGCCAGTCTGGTCTACAATGTGAATTCCAGGGCAGGCTCCAAAGCTATACAAAGAAACCCTGTCTCGGAAAACAAAGAAAGATAGAGGGGGAAAAAAGGAAGTTAGACAGGCATAAAAGACATAAGCGGAGCCAAAACCAGTCCACACATATCTCAAAGGGGATTAGGAAAGGATGCCCAATCCTTGAGACAGTCTCTGATCCCGGGAATGATACATTTATTCTCCCCCCACCCCTATGGTAGGAAAAGTTGTGAAATCAGACAGTGAAAACAAGAGCCCTGAGAGGATGGAGCCATGAGTGAGTTAGGTTTAGAGCAGTGTTCTCAACCTTCCCAATGCTGCAACCTTTAATACAGTTCCTCGCGTTGTGATGACCCCAACCATAAAACTATTTTTGTTGTTATTTCATAACTGCAGTTATTTTGTAGAGGAAGAAGGGGATGCGCCAGTTGTGTGATCCTAGAAAATCACTTCACCTCTCCAAGCTTACTTTCCTTCCTTACTTGAAAAAAACACTTTTTTGGTTTTTTATTTTTCTTTAAGACAGCATTTCTCTGTGTAGCCTTCACTGTCCTGGAACTCACTCTGTAGATCAGGTTGGCCTCGAACTCACAGAGATCAACCGGTCTCTGCCTCCTGACTGCTGGAATAAAAGGCATGTGACACCACACCTGGCCTCCAGCTTGGAATTTGAACCCTCATCAATCACAGCTCCCAGGTCTACTTCATAGGACGGGAGTGATGATCAAAGGTAAGAAAAATAGACTGGATGTGGTGGCATATGCCCGTAATTCCAGCAGCTGTTAGGCTGAAGCAAGAGCATCTTGAGTCTGAGGTTAGCCAGAGCCACCTGGGATACAAAATAAAACTCTGCCTAAATAAATAAATAGGGGATGTGTGATGGACCACCATGAAAAGCTGTGGATCCAGGGACAGGGAGATGACGTAGCAGGTAACACAAGCCTGGCGATCTCAATCAAATCCTCAAAACCCCCTTTAAAAAGACGTACACAGTGGCACACACCTATAATGACTGTACTCCTACTGCAAGATTGAGAGTCAAAAACAAGAGACTTGGCAGAAGTCCATGGCCCAGGTAGGCTAAAATATACAGTGCAAAAGAAATAAGAGGCCCTGCCTCAAAAACATGGTAGGAGATTAGGATTATCCTCTCTTCTGTGAATTTCCATGAGCATGCTGTGACAGGTTCTCCCTCCCTCTCTTTCTCTCACATACACACACACACACAAACACACATAAAATGAAATATGAAAGTATGAAAAATGTGGGTCTGCTTTCCAAGCTTGCATTTCCTGTCTGTTTATACATCAGAGCCATGGGCAAATAGTCTTTTAACTCAATCTTGACTTCTCTAATCCAAGCTCTGGATACTGTAAGGAAAGATGACTTATTACACAGAGGTGAGGGATGTTAAATCCCAAAGCTCTCAAAAATGTCACATCACAGGTATCAATCTCCTTTCTCACAAGAAAATGTGCTCTGAACAACTCTCCGGTCACTTAACTCCATTACAGAAATTACAACTATTCTTCCCACAAAGGAGGATGGTACTAGGCAGGCATTCCCATGGAGGAAAAATAAATATTTAAAATAAATACAGAAAGATACAACAGGTAGGCTATTCCTACACTGCTGATACCTAAAATTCAGAAAGCATAAATGGGGGTTTAGATACAAGATCAGTCAAAGCCAACCAATGACACTTCTTTAAAAATTGGTAAGTCCAAAGAGTCTGTTAGAAAGTACCAAGCACTCCACTGAAACACTCAGATTCTGAATTCAGTTTTTCCCAACACCCATTCATTTTGTGAGAAACTGTAAACACAGAATGAGAAGTTTCTGCAATGCTGTTGACCAAAAACAGATGCAGAAAAGCATGAATGGGAGGATCCATTTGCATAAAAAATATCTCAATATTCTTACTCAATGTTCCTGTGCATCTATGTACAGAGTGCTGGGAACATGACCACCCAAAAGCTACCTTTAGGGGAGGGGGCTTAGGGAGATAATTTCATCCATAAAGTACTTACCTTGTAAATATGAGGACTAACATTCAATCCCCAGTTCCCATCATTTAAAAAGTCAGTAAAGGACAGATATGGTGGTTCATGCATTTAATACCACCACTGAGGAGATGGAGGAGGCAGGAAGATCTCTGCGCATTTGAAGCCAGCAAATTCCAGGACAGCTAGGGCCATATATAGAGATGTTGTGGAAAGAAGAAAGAGAGGGAGAAAGAGAGGGGGGAGGATGGGAAAGGAAGGGATGGGAAGGGAACAACAATGGCAAACACTTTTAATCCCAGTGCTAGAGAGGCAGAGACAAAAGGATTACCAGGGTTCTCTGGCAAGTCAGTCTACCCTACTGAGTTCCAAACTAATGAGTGAGATACCCTGTTCCAATAACCAAGGTGGATGATGCCGGACGAAAGGCACCCAAGGTTGATCTAACTATATGTATACACACACACACACACACACAGAGTCACACAAAGAGAATGTTTTAAATGAGGCTGGATTGCAGTGGCACACACCTTTAATCCCAGCACTCGAGAGGCAGAGGCAGGCAGATCTCTGTGAGTTCAACACTAGCCTGGTTTACACAGTAAGTTCCAGGACAGGTTCCAAAGCTACAGAGAAAACCCATCTCAAAAAAGCTACCTAGTATCACCTCTGAGTGGCCTGAGTGATGGGACTGGCAGCAGGTGTACACAGAATAAGTTTTAATTCCTCAGCTATGCTTTGCCTCATTTAAATTTTCACGAGAGAGCAGCATTATCTAAAACCTTAAAAATAGTTGGAATGGCTCCTATTATAATGTAAGTCACAACTGTACACGATTCAATGTTTAAAGTCCCGTGTAGAGTAGCACTGATGTCCTGAATAGCTAGACAGGTGACTGAGAACAGCAGTTATGACAATACAGAAGGAGACTCAGAACTAGGTGTTCTGGTATAATTTGTCTCTTGAGCCTCAGAGTCTTCATCTCTAAGGATGGAGAAGAGTAAATCACAGGATTCATGCACCTGGGAAGATGAACAAAAAACAATGGTCAAAAATGTCTTGGTAATTTGGTTTGATTTGATTTGGGATTGTTTTGTTTGTTTTTTTGTTTTTCAAGACAGCGCTTTTCTGGGTAGCCCTGGTTATCCTAGAACTCAATGTAGAAGTTGTCCTGGTCCACCTACCTACCCACAACCCCCAGTGCTGGGATGAAAGGTGTGTGCCACCACCACCAGCTAAATAATAGAATTTTAATTATATTTCTCATTGCTGTTATCAAATACCTAACGAAAGCAACTTATGATAGGAGGGTTGCTTGGTGGTTTGTTGTTGTTGGTTGATTGGCTGTTCTTAGAGTTTGTTGTTGTTGTTTGCGTATTTGTTTTAAAAATGGGGGGTCACACATAACCCAAGTTGGTCTCAAATCTGGGGGTCTTACAATAGTCCAAATTAATTTCAAAGTTGCTATGTAACCAAGAATGACACTGAATTTCCAGTGCTCTTGCCTCCGCTTCCTCAGTGGGGGATTACAGATGTGTGCCACCACATCCGATTTTATTTGGTGCTGGGGATTAAGCCCAGAGCTCTGTGTATGCAAGGCAAGCACTCTGACTGAGTTACATCCTCATCCCAAGGAAGGGTTCATTTTGGTTCATAGTTCAGTAGTGTATCAGTGGGTAAGTCGTGGTGGCAGAACAAGAGGCAGCTGACCACAATGCACTGTAGTCAGGGAGCAGAGGGAGAGGAATACTGTTACTAAGATCTCTTTCTGCCGCCCATGGCATGGTACCACCCTGTGTGGGCTGGTCTTTCACCTCAATTATTCTAGCCTAGAAACTTCCTTATAGACATTCCTAGAGACTTCTCTCCTAGATGATGCTACATCCTTACAGGCTGTTTTAAAAGGAAGATACCCTAGGCTGTCAAGATGGCTCTGTGAATAAAGGCACTGGTCACCAAACCTGATAACTAAGTTCAATTACCAGGACCCACAGAGTAGAAAAGAACTTCCCTAAGTTGTCCTTTGGCTTCCACATAGGATGCACACATACACACATACTAATAATAATGATAATAATAATTAATAAATATGTGTGGGTTAACTTCTTAGAAAGAATAAGCCCATTGTCCACCCTCTCCTTCCCTCAGAGCTAAAATGGTGCCTAGTGCACAAAACTATGCTTTCACTATCTGGTTTTTTTTTTATCTTAGGAAGGTACTTAGTATGCACAGGCCCACCAAGAGCTGCCAAGGTTTACTTATCAGTACCTAATGAGCAAGGGCTTGACTCACCGTGAGCCCCTCAAACCCTATCTCCTTGGCAATCATTCCTGAAATGTTTTTAAACCAACAAGAAAAAAAATAATAATAATGAGCAAGAACACCAAACACCACACTATAAAACTGTAGTAGGGAGAGGGCCCCCTTGTTTGTCCCAGCCGCCCAGCTAGTTTACACCCGAAATAACCACACAGAAACCATATTAATTAAAACACTGCTTGGCCATTAGCTCTAACTCTTATTGGCTAACTCTTACATATTAGTTTAACCCATCTCCATTAATCTGACAGTAACCCAAGAGATGTGCTTCAACGGTATCCAGAGACTCACCCCTCACTCTATTAACACATTTGAGGACATCCAGCTTTTCCTTCATGAATTGGCATTTTGCTATCTGTTGTGGAGAATTAAGCTTTGGAGTTTTGTTTGCTTGTTTGTTTTGTTTTGTTTGGGTTTTCCATTTGTTTGAGACAGGTTCTCACTACGTAGCACTGGCTGTCCTACAACTCACTACGTAGCTCAAGCTGGCCTCAGGCTTACAGAGATCTACCTGCCTTACTCTGCCTCCAAAGGCTAAGATTAAAAAGCTGTGACCACTAAGCCCAGCTTTGTTTTCTGCTTGTTTGTTTGTTTGTTTGTTTGTTCCCTCTAATTGGATACTACTGATGAGAAGACATCTGGGGTACCTAGGGCCAGTGCACTCCATCCCAGGCAATGGTTAGTGGTTTAGGGGATAAGTATGTGGTGGAATAACTGGTGGTTACTAATTATTATATATCACAGGGTTTGGCATCATCCATAAAGCTCCATCATACTGGCCTCCTCCTCTTCAGAGAAATTACAGAATTGACTGTTTAGAAACATTTCCTCTGAGTTAGCATACATTTTCCTTGTCTTAATTGGATCCAGCCTCGCCGCCCGTGAGCAAAAAGTCATCCTTCAAATACGAGGTCCCAGTCACGGTGTCTGGAAGAATCACTGCTCAGCTTTTCTGCTCAGACTCATTCTAGCAGTGACATGAAAACTGTGAAGATCCCATCCTAGGATACCCTTGATCTGCTCAAAAGAGAGATGAGGTTGTCGGTTTAAAGCAGCTCCTTCAACTAACAGCCTCAGAATCAGGGACAACTATTTGCACTGAACATTTGGTCGAACGCAAATATTTATTTCTGTGAAAACAACGAAAACAAACCACTTCCAACTCAGGGGGAAGGGTGAGTTTGCCAAACATTTTTCACAGTTAAGACAAACATTCGGAAAACATTCCCGATTGGCCCTCTACCCTTATGTAATCTTGCTTTGCCATGGTGAAGCACTTACTAATTTATCATCTACCGTGCTGTGAGATGGCGTCTTTGTCTCTGTGTGTGTGTAGACCAGAGGGCAGCTCAGGTGCCATCCACTTTGTTTTTCTGTTGCTGTTTTTAAGACATGATCTCAGTATATATAACCCTGGCTGGCCTAGAACTCTCTATGTAGAATAGGCTAGTCACCAACTCATAGAGATCTGCCTGCCTCTGCATCCCAAATGCTGGGATTAAAGGTGTGCACCACCATGCCTAGTCTGTTCATCTTGGTTTGTTTTTTTTTTTTTTTTTTGAGACAGGTTTATAGTGAAATATTATTTGTGTTTTAATAAATAAAGCTTGCCTGAAGATCAGAGGACAAAGCAGCCATGCTAATTGCCATACAAGCCAGGAAGTGGTGGCACACACAGGAATCGGAAGACAGAGGCAGATAGATCTCTGTTAGTTCAAGGCCACAATGGGCTACACAAGATTGAATTTGTCTAAAAGAGAAACAGCACAAAGCACCTTGGATCACAGGCCTTTAATCCCAGCACTGGGGAGGTGGAGACAGGAGCCATATGGCTGGGCAGAGAGAGGGGAAAGAGACAGGAACTCAGAGGAGTATGGAGTGTAGACTCTTTGGGATTTGTGGAGACAGGATCTTGCCCATTATTGGTCTGAGGTAAAGGTAAGAGCCAGTGGCTTGCTGCTTTGCTTTTCTGACCTTCAACTTGAACCCCAGTATCTGTCTCTGGGATTTTATTATTCATGTTACACAGGGTTACGGTAGGCTGGCTAGCCAGTGAGCCCAAAACCTGCCTGTCTCTGTTCCACTAGCACTACCCAACTAGCTTTTCACCATTTATTACATGAGTTCTTGGATAGGAGTTCCGGTCCCCATCTTGCACAGCAAGCTATCCCCCCCACCCCAACACCTACCTCCTTTAGGGACTCTCCTCCCCAGTTTTTCTTCCCACAACAGAGGCACAGCACCATAATTGATTCTGGAAATTCCTTTGAACAACAAGGACATGGTAAGCACACTCTCCTGGACACCACATATACACACCATGAATGCAGGCCTATGTGCATCTACCCACAACACACAAGTCAGGGATAAGGAAGACACTGAAGTAACCCATGCCAATCAAGTCAACAACCCAATTCTTCATGCTCACTCCACTCCCTGCTATTCCTGGAGCTGGGTTCCTTCTCACAGATGTTGCTTGGATGACCTAATGAACTTGTTCTGGGCACAGTAACTGACAGCACTAAGACAAAACAGAACATATTTCACCATCAACCCTTGAAAGCTGCTTTTCCTAGCTACTTGCTGACCCTTCTTGATGTGGGATTCCCCTCTGTAAGCTGTGAATACCACTGATTAATAAAGAAGCTACTTTGGGCCTACTGCAGCGCAGAATAAGGCAAGGTGGGAATTCCAAGCAGATAGAGGAGGAGAGAGTAGGCAGAGTCAGGGAGCCGCCGTGCAGCCGCCAGAGGAGACAGATGCCTGGAGCCTTGCCGGGAAACCACAAGACTTGTGATAAAATATAAATGGACAAACAGCCTCTGCCTACAGATTGGCACGCCATCCATGTAAAACCTGAGAAAGCTTGGAAAGGAATTCTAGACACAAAAGAACAGAGTTAAGCACGGCATCTTGGTAGCTGGCATTTTTTTTCAGATGGGCTCTGTTTGTTGGCGGCAAGCAGGGGCACCGCAGCTCCTTTAAGAGAGCTCTTCCTGACTCAGCATTGGTAGCAAAAACTGTGCAGCTCCTTTAAGAAGACTTCCTGGTTCGTACTAGTTGCATGAACAGCTCTGGCTCTTTCAGGAGGCTGAGCACTTAAATGGAGTTTGTGAGCAGCATATTACAAACTGCTTATTGGCATGACATGTTTTTTGAGACAGGGTTTCTCTAGTCCCAACTGTCCTGGAACTTATTCTGTAGATCAGGCTGGCCTTAAACTCAGAGATACACCTGTCTCTACTTCCAGAGTGCTGGGATTAAAGGTATTCACCACCACCACCACCACCACCCAGCTGACCTTTTACATCTTAATCTTCTTCCTTTTCTCAGTCTAGTCTGTTGAGAAGTAAAAACCTTTCAACTGCTTTGCTCCATTTTCACCCTCATTTTAGATCATTTTTTGAAATTCATATAAGGTTTTTTTTTCCTTCTGTCTTTGCATAGTGGTCTGAATGAGAATGGCCCCCATAGGGCTCATATATTTGAATGTTTGGTCCCTGGTTGGCGGACTGCTTAGGAAAGATTAGGAGATGTGGCCTTGTTGGAAAAGGTGCACCCCTGGAGGTGTACTTTGAGGTTTCAAAAGTCCATGACTAGGCCCAGTCTCTCTGACTGCTGTTTGTGGATAAAACATAAGCTCTTGCCAGACATAGTGGCACATGCCTCCCAGAACTCGGGAGGTAGTCAGATGGATCTCTATGAGGATGAGGCCAGCCTGGTCTACATAGTGAGTTCCAGGCTAGCCAGAACTATGAAGTGAGACCCTGCCTTAATCTTAAAAACAAAAAACCTCTTAGCTCTTCAGTGCCTACCTACTGCCATGATGGTCACTGACTCACCCTCTGAGACTGTAATCGAGTCACCATTAAATGCTTTTATAAACTGCCTTAGTCACCGTGTCAGTTCACAGCAATAGAACCGTAACTAAGACACCTTACTGTGGAGGCCCAAAAATGTGAGCCTATCTCCACCTTGCCTGAAGGTCAGAGACTTTAAAGTTGTTCAATTGTTAACAGTGGTGGTGCACACCTTTAATCCCAGCACTCGAGAGGAAGAGGCAGGAAGATCTTTGTGAGTTCGAGGTCAACCTGGTCTACAGAGTGAGTCCCAGGACAGGCTCCTATCTCAAAAAACCAAGAAAAAAAATAGACTGTATCAATATGTACTTATATTAGAAATTTGAAGAAAGAACATAGGGTCAGGCATGGCATAGTAAACTGCGCACTTGGGACACTGAGGAGAGAGGATCACGAGTCAGGGGTCAGCAGAGCTACATAGTAAGATATTATCACAATAATGAAAATGAGCTAAAAAAAACCTTTAAAGGAACATGGAGTTCTGTATGTGTTTATATCATACTCTCTATTTAAATCAGGAAGGCAGTTGCTCAATTTAGGTAAATTTCCCAACAAGAAATGAAGAGGGTTGGGGAACATGGTGAACTGAGACAGCCCCAAGCTCCACATATCTACCTGGATGCAGGACAGCCCACTCTCCCCTTGGTCTCCCTTTCAGTACCGTGTCAAAGCACACAACTTAATCCCAACAGAACTCCAGAAAGGAGAGCAGCCTCTACCTCCCTTTTCAGTCTAGAACAACCAGCACTTCCACAAGACCTTGTCCATCCCCAACCAAGACAGGCTTTCTCTGTGTAGCCCTGAAACTCTCCATGGAGGCCAGTACTGGAGTTAAAGACATGTACTACCACTGATCCTGATGAAGGCTCTACACCCTAGAAAACCAGCAGTTTCCTTCCAGATTCAAGCTCATCTCTCAAGTGAAACTTGGGTCTTGTTTTTGTTTTTTGAGACAGAATCTCCCTCAGTAATGTAGGCTGGTCTCCAATTCACCCTAATCAGCTTAAATTCTTCTGGGGAAAGAAACCATCCAGTTCTGCTCATATCTAGTTTTCTAGTTTAATGAGCCTAAAAAGGAGCCAGGTAATGGCAGCACATGTCTTTAATCCCAGCACTCGGGAGGCAGAGGCAGGCAGATCTCTGTGAGTTCTAGGACAGCCTGGTCTACAGAGCTAGCCCCAGGACAGCTAGGGCTATTGCACAGATAAACTCTGTCTCAAAAAAAAAAAAAAAAAAAGAAGGGTTGAGATGTATCACAGTAGTAGAGTACATATCTAAGCACAAGGTACTGAGTTCAATCCCAGGCACAACCAAAATAAAAGTAAACCACATGCTCAAATTGTCTTTTTTTTGTGTGTGTCTGAGACAGTCTCACAATGTAGCTGGTCTGAAACTTACTACATAGACCAAGCTGGCCTAACTAAGAGATCCGCCTGCCTCTAACTCCAGAGTGCTGAGATTAAAGGCATGCACTACCACCCTTGACCCAACTGTCTCTTTTATCCCATCTCTAATTATATTTATCCAAGGCTGATATTCAAAGCAACACTTCTGCCAAAGATCCTTAAAGTATTCATTGAAAAAATGAATGTAAACACCAATGTTATCTTGTAAGTGTTCAGAAGATATTTCAAAATGGTTTCTTTTTTTTTTTTTTTTTTTTTTTTTTTTTTTTTTTTTTTGGTTTTTCGAGACAGGGTTTCTCTGTAGCTTTGGTGCCCGTCCCAGAACCAGCTCTTGTAGACCAGGCTGGCCTCAAACTCCCAGAGATCCGCCTGCCTCTGCCTCCCGAGTGCTGGGATGAAAGGCGTGTGCCACCACCGCCCGGCCGGCCGGCCGCAAAATGGTTTCTTAAAAATGAGAATGGAAATAGGATTCTTTTTTTTTTTTTTTTTTTTTTGGTTTTTCGAGACAGGGTTTCTCTGTGGTTTTGGAGCCTGTCCTGGAACTAGCTCTTGTAGACCAGGCTGGTCTCGAACTCACAGAGATCCACCTGCCTCTGCCTCCCAAGTGCTGGGATTAAAGGCGTGAGCCACCACCGCCCGTGGAAATAGGATTCAATCAGGAAGTAACTGCTTTCTTTTTTAAAAAGTAGCATGATTTATACAAATAGAAGGTGTCCTCTTGTGTCTGAATGATAATTAAAGAAACAACACTGTCTTCATTTTCTAAAAATAAATCTCAACCATAGCACTCTTTCATTAGGTACATCTAATGTTATAACCATATATGGTGGCTCACACCTGTAATTTCAGCACTTGAAAGGCTGAGGCAGGAGGACTGCTGTAAGTCTGAGGCCAGCCTGAGCTACACAGGGAATTGTAGGCAAATCTGTCAAAAAAAAAAAAAAAAAAAAAAAGTCTAAGTATTAAGTTTTACCTTAAGCCACAAATTTATTGGCAACAAATATTAACTTTAAATATCGCCTAGAGGCCTAGATGGTTTCATAATGTTGACAGTCCCCAAGCATGGGTTCAGAGTTAAACAATGCTTGGAAAAGGCAACTGTGGTCAAGTGTAGAATCCATTTCTAACACCCACTTGGGCTTCCATAAAGCCTGCAGTGCAGGCCCAAAGGCCATCATTTGGCTAGCTACTTACTACAAGAGCTCTGGAAGACATAACTTACACAAGAATTAGTTTGGGCACTGAAAGATCACGATCTTTTATAGCTTAGAATCTGACAAGCAGCAACTAAACAACTGAAAGATGAGTCTCGTGTGCCTTTATCTGACGCTTATTAAAACAGGCAGCTAGATGAAGCACAATCATTATTTGAAAATTTTCTGTTGGAAAGTCAGGCCTTTTGAATGTTGCTTTTGGATTTCCTATCTCTATGTACTGAGAAGGAAACTACATGAACAGGCAGTTTCATTTAACAGCTTAACAGTATTGTGTTTAATAGGCCAGGCTGCTTTCACACACGCCAGCTGCCAGCCTAAAGGCTGTCACTCTTCTGCATCGTCAGATTGAAGAAAGAAGCTTTGGGTAGAAGAACTGTGCCTCCTCAGAAGTGTAGTGACTACAAGCTTCAGAAATACCCAGACTTCTGACAACTTAGCCCAACCATGTTTCAGCTCCAGCATCAGGAACTAACAACACACGGGGAAAGCAGGCTTCCAAGCTGCCATAGAACGCCAAGCCTATCAAAGGCAAAGCCCACTTCTCCCAGCTCTAGGTGTTGGCTCATTTCCTCCTGCTAGCCTCTCTGGCTCTTTCAGCCCCAAGGTTCACCTTCTCCTGGGTCCCTAATCTTGATCATCAGGCAGATACAGGCAAAAAGTCATAGCCTTATCTATGAAAAGTTTCTTGTACATTCTGGTTTTCCGAAATTGTGACAAATTGCTGAGTCATGATGTTCCAGCACTTGCTAGGAACTCAAAAGAAAGAATAAATGTTCAATAAAGATCAAATCAAGGTCTTTATCGATCAAACAGGGATATGACCACCTGCCTGGGAAGAAAGGAAAGGTAATACCTTGCAAATGTTCCTCTCACCAGTACTGTTCAAATCTAGACTGGGAAAGAGAACTTTTACTGCAATAATAAACCAAAAAGAAATACACAAAAGGCATTCTGCAAACACTCTCAGCCTCTACCAAAATTTCAACAGGAGCTAGCCTGCCAATTTTCTGAGATTCTGAAATGTAAACAGATAGAAAAGACTTGGTCTGGGTTCCTCTTTCATTAAATGCGTAATCACTTAGCTCATTTTCATAAATTGGCATGAATTCTGTCTCAATTTCTTTGTTACTTAACCATTCCTTAGGAAAGTTAAAGTTCTTAAGAGAAATCAAAACCAATTTAATTCTTTCTCACACTATCAGGAAAAATAAACAAGTCACACAACATAATTTAGTAGGTTTAGCATTTTGCACTTAGATCTCCATATTTTGTTATTTCAAAATAATTATCATAAAGGTGAAACTTAGAGGCAGTCAGTTCTCTGTCAGTCCAGCCTGGGCTACACAGTCAATTAGCAGGGATATACAGTGAGCCTGTGTCTCGAAGAAAGAAAGAAAGAAAGAAAGAAAGAAAGAAAGAAAGAAAGAAAGAAAGAAAGAGAGAGAGAGAGAGAGAGAGAGAGAGAGAGAGAGAAAGAGGGAGGGGGGAAGGAGGGAGGGAGGGGGGAAGGAGGGAGGGAGGGGGGAAGGAGGGAGGGAGGGGGGAAGGAGGGAGGGAGGGGGGAAGGAGGGAGGGAGGGGGGAAGGGAGGGAGGGAGGGGGGAAGGGAGGGAGGGAGGGGGGAAGGGAGGGAGGGAGGGGGGAAGGGAGGGAGGGAGGGAGGGAGGAAAGAAGAAGAAAAGGAGGATGAAGAGGAAAAAGAAGAAAAAAGAGAAAAGAAGCAAGCAAGTTCATTTGTTTGTTTGGTGGGTGGGTTGGTTGGTCTCACTAGGAGTAGTCCTGGTTGGCTTAGAACACTCCATGTACACCAGGAAGGCCTCAAACTCAGAGACCAGGCATGTACAACCATGCTCAGTTTATTCCATGCCAGGGATCAAATCCAGGGCTTGGCGCATGCATGCTAGGCAAACACTGCATACATAGACATATACACATACATATAGCCTTTCTTTTTCTTTTATCTTTCTCTTCCTTTCTGCATCCTCTAACTCCTTCCCTCCCTTTCTTTCTTTCCTCTCTTCCTTCCTTTTCTGTGAATGGCAAGATAGTATTAGGGAACAAATCAACGTCTTTTGCATGCTAGGTAAGAATTCTACATCTTGAAACATTCATTTCTGAATATAGAGATACTACAGTACTTGGAGAATTACTAAATTCAATATGACTTTAAGTAGAAAACTTAAGGCCGGGTGGTGGTGGCGCACGCCTTTAATCCCAGCACTCGGGAGGCAGAGGCAGGCGGATCTCTGTGAGTTCGAGACCAGCCTGGTCTACAAGAGCTAGTTCCAGGACAGGCTCCAAAACCACAGAGAAACCCTGTCTCGAAAAACTAAAAAAAAAAAAAAAAAAAGTAGAAAACTTAAGAGAACATGTGTTTATTTCTAGACTCCTCCATGTTATTTAGGATAAGCTCACAACTTTAATAAAGTACCAGTCTTTATTGACTAGAAGCACTTAAAATTTTAGATTATCTTTAGACATAACGGGGGAGAATTAAATACAAATTTTAGAATGAAGCATCCAAGTACATGATTAATTTATCACTCACATGTCAATCTGTTTTCTTGCAGGCAAAGTCCTCTCATTTGCAAGGCATTCTTAAGAGCTGTTTCTCACCAGGAGATGTCTATTGAACTCTCACAGGAAAACCAAAAGACTTTAAAAGGAAAAAGGCAAAGGACACATTCTTGAGCACTTCTAATCACAGTAATTCGGTCCCAATGGGAGTCCACCATTCCACAAACACTTTCTGTCCATAGCCTTCTGCCCGAAGACCCCAGAAAATTCTATATTCTAGTCCAACACACAAAAATACCAGTCAGTAAATTCATTTCAGTCAAAACACTGGGAATAATAGCTGGGGAGGAGGGTGTCAGTGCTGAGGGAACAATAAGCAAATCCTTAAGAGAGCTGACTCCCTGAACAACAGGAAGAATCAGTGGAATATGCAAAGTCTCCACGACCATCATACCCAGCGATTCCCCAAGAAATAATTTCAGAATTAATAGAGAGTCAATTATCAAAATAATCAAAATAACTTCAGAATCAATTTGCCCAACCCGTCCTGAGATGTACCATCCTATCCCACCATGAGGTGGCAGGGGAGTTCTCTCTACCTCCAGGCCCAGTGTAGAGCCTCCAGCCCACACCTAGCTCTACTTCACTAAAAATTTCAAGTTAGTGGAGGTGAGGAAACAAAACAAAATCAAAAGTCTAGGGTCTTAAACCCTAAAGTCACCTTATAATAATAATAGTGACAATAGCCCCCCTAAAAAAGTTGAGTGAAGGGCAGCAGAGGAGAGACCTGCATATTTGAAACTCTACTCAGCTTTTAGAGCATTGCCTCTTTTGGGGACTTCCAAAACAAGCCTTCCAGGTGGCTGCATAGGCTGACAAGTGACCTGAAAGTACAACATGAAGGCCAAGATGAGTTGCTGAAACCTCGCCCAAGGAGGGTTGTAAATTACTGGCCACAAACCATGTACAGAGCCAGAAGGTGATGGAATGGGCTGGATAAACACAGGGTGTTTTATTGCTGGCCAGAAAGTCTTCCTTCATTCATCAAAATGGGTGAATGAAAATATTAGTAAGTAGGGATGGCATTTTCATGGGCTGCATACTGAGAATCCATCTAAAGGGGAAAAAAATCTTACAGCTTGCCCTGGATATTAGATCTAATACAGCCTCCTCTCATGAAAAGGAAAAAAAAATCTCCCTTCTTACAAAAAGGTTGCACACCAGAGTTCAAATCTCAGCAAGTGAGATATTAAATAAATCCCAAGTTTTCCTAAATATGTATGTTTACTTTCATGCAACACAAACCTTTTAGGACATCTAAGTTTCTGACCCCACACACACTTTTTCAACTCAAGAAAGAGTCAAAATACATAGTAACAGGTATTACTAAAGATCTTACCCACTCACTCCACTTGGATGACATTTCTAACGGTTAAATGCAGGAGATTTAGTAAGATGCATACAAAGCGCATCTAAACAGCAGCACCCTTACCTTTAACTGAGCGAAAACAAAACAATTACCTAATGCGGGATGAGGTGGTTATTAACAACTCACCCTGAAATTTTTTATTATTTTCCCAGTGATTTTTAAAGCCACCCTTTTATTATTCTATAAACTGGCTAATTTCTCAACATCTTACTTTGCCTTTAAAAGGCTTTCTTCCACACGACGACGGGATTTCCCTAAGAAATTTTCCCAGAGGATGATTCCCACCAATAGCCTTTATCAACTCAGCCTGCGCAAGCAAAGACTTGGTTTCTGCTAATTCCAAACAACACACACACACACACGGTGGAGGGGTGGGGGTAGTTCACACTCTCAAAAAACATCCCGGACCAACTCAAGAGGCTATTTTATTGGCACGTTTTCTTTTCTCTCTTCCCTGAAAGAATGCTTTTCCAACTGACCTTTCGACAGCTGCGGAGATCCCAAGATCTCTAGGTTCAGCTGGAAACTAGAGGATATTTTAGCATCTTAACTCGTGCCTGCAATCGTCTGTGCCCCAATCCTAATCTTCTGAGTTCAAAGGCAGAAGCCCCCCAACATTTGCAGACAGATCTCCGAACTGTACCGCGAGCACCAACTCACCGCGAGCATCCTTGCACGCCCGCTGCCCACTCGACACCCGCAGCCCGGCCCGCGGCGAATGCGCCATGCACGCACGGGACCGCTCGAGCTTACCTTCCCGGGCTTTCAGCAACACCGTATTGGCCACGATGTTTTCCAGCTCCATTGACAGTCGGCAATCAGCAAGGGAGCCGGTCGGCGTGGCTGTCAGCGCCTGGGGTGATGCCGGTGCCGTTGCTCAGGCTGAAGGCGCTAATGCCAGAACCGGGAGCAAGCAGCCCGCCTTGCTACCGCATTATTCTTGCTCGGAGCCCGAGGAGCCGCCGCCGCCGCCGCCACCGCTTCTTCCTCCCTCTGTGTCCCCCCTCCCCCCCTCCCTCAACACTCTCCCCCCACCCCCCACCCTCTGCGCGTCTCTGTCACTCCATTCTCCTCCCCTCCGACTCCCGCGGATGCTTTAATGCCTCGGATGCTTCAGCCTCTCCTCGTTCCCCTCCCGGGGGTGTGGTACTCTAGACTCGAGCCACCGGACCGCGCAGTCGCCTGCTCAGAGGCACCGCCCACCGTGTGCTCTGGGCGCGGGACGGCTGGGAGTTGTAGTCCCGGGCCGGACGAGGCGGGACGCTTCTGAGTTGGGGTATGGGGCGGAGTGCAGCGGATGTGGCGCTGAACCCAGGCAGCCCAGCCTTGCCGGCAGGAGAGTCAGAAACGACTCAGCCGAAGCAGAGCGGAAAGTCCCTTTCCTGTCCCGCCAAGATCCCAGGAAGCGGAGAGCACAAGCCCCGGCGGCGGGACGCTGGTGTGGGAGACCCGAGCGAAGGCGCGCCCCTGAGGTTCCGCGCCGCCCGCCTTCTGCCGCTCACACGCGCCAGGTCGCTGACAAAGGTGCACTTTGTTTCCGGGCAGGAAGGGGTTCGGCAGCCCGGGCGACCGGCGGTGGCCCATCTCCGGCCACGTAGTCTGAGCGCCCCCTGGAGGCGGCGCGTCCAGGCGAACCGAAACGCAGGCGCCAGGGATTCCCGGGATCCCCGCGTTCGGAATAGCTCTGCGGGGCGAGCAACTCCACGATTCTCTTTATGTTCATGTTACTAAAAACACATAAGGAACCGTCTGAGGCGGCTGTGGGAGCGTTAATGAGTAACAAGCCAGGCCAGCGCTAGCCGGCATGGAAAAGCACTCAAATTCCAAGCTTGTTTATCTTGGAGCACTTAGCTCTTTACACTTTAAGAACGTCAGACTCCAGATGTGGTCCCAGCTCCTCTTCACCCAAAGGTCCCCCAGTCCTGGGAAACTGGCTCTCCGGTCACCTGGGGTCTTGCGAGGAGAGTCCTAAAGCTGGAGAGGCGGGGCTGCGAGGCCCCAGGGAACAATGAGGCCTTTGCCTCCTCTGGGCCTTGAGGGCCGGATATCCGTTCTGAAACCTCTGAAACCAGGTCTGAGGCTTGTGTCCAAAAGAAGGAAAAACTCTCTGTCCCCAGAGCTGCCAGGAAGTAGTAGGGAGGTGCTGAGAGAGATGGAGAACAGTCATTAAGTATTGGAGAATATAAAGGAACTAACGGCATTTCCAGAATGTGGTCACTAGACTAACGGTGATTCTAACAGCCCATGAGAGTCTTCATTCCTGGTGGGTATACTTGCCGCCACCACTTCCTAGTGTCTGGATTTGGGTCAGTGGGCCTCACTTGTCTGCAAGCGGAATTAATAAGTGCTTGTCAGAGGCAGAACGTTAAGCAAACAACTTGAGCACCAGCACCACAGGAATTACTGTTCTAAGCAACTCAAGCTGAGACTTTTGATACATACCCAGAGCTCTAACTTGTGATGAAAGGGTTTCTCTCAAAAAGAAGAAAAACTCTTTAAGTGAGCATCACTAGAGAGCCCAACTACAGTTGCCGTTTTTTGAGGAGCCTAGGCCTGATGAAACTCAATATTTGTTTATTTCATTGACAACTTTTCACTATTTTTTTAAATGGGTTCTCACAAAACCCAGGCTGGCCTGGAATGCCTAGTCCTGCTGTGTCTGGGTCCTCTGTAAGAGCAGTAGGTGCTGTTAACTGTAAAGTTTTTGGCCTGATAAGCCTCTCTGCTGATGCAATAATCCAAATCAGACCAAATTAGAAAAAGCCCAGGTTAATGGATGCCAGCGCTTCCAGGAGGCCCTCCAGGAAAACACGAACAGGGGGAAGGAGAACTGGAAAGACCAAGTGTTCATTCTCTGGAGGGGGGTCAGTTTAAATAGCCTGTGGGAGTGGTCTTGACCCTCCCTGGGGAGAGGTCACCATTTGGCAGGCTTTCTCGGAGGTGGAGTTTGGACTGAGGCAACTCCCAGGGGAGGAAGCTTGAAATGGAACTTTCCACCAAACATTTCAAATTGGGTGCCAGGGAGCTGGGGTGACGCTTCCAACCAAACATCCCAGACTCCTGGGATAAAGGGATACCAGGGAGCTGAGGTGACACCTCCAGCCAAACATTAAGCACTAAGCCATCTCTTCATCTTCATAATATTTTGTTGTTGCTGTTTATTTTGTTTTGTTTTTTGATAGAGTTTCTTTGTGTAACCCTGGGTGTCCTGTAACTAACTTTTTTTTTTTTTTTTTTTTTTTTTTTGGTTTTTCGAGACAGGGTTTCTCTGTGGTTTTGGAGCCTGTCCTGGAACTAGCTCTTGTAGATCAGGCTGGTCTCGAACTCACAGAGATCCGCCTGCCTCTGCCTCCCCAGTGCTGGGATTAAAGGCGTGCGCCACCACCGCCCAACTGTAACTAACTTTGTAAACCAGGCTGGCCTTGAATTTACAGAGATCCGCCTATCTCTGCTTCCCAAGTGCTGGGATTAAAGTTGTGGGTCATCACTGCCTAGCTCCATAACATTTTTTAATAACTAAATTTGAATGCCTTCACAAAGTAACCTGTTCACAAATTTCCTGTGTTTACTGGTACTAGAGATCTTTTAAAAATGCAGATTCTGATTAAAATTCGGATGTCGGTCTATGGCAGATTCTGAAATTTGTTTTTGACAGACTCTAGTGTCCTGCCAATACTGCAAGAAAATAGACCACCACCCTCTTGAATAAGGAAGCTCTGTTAACTGTAAACCCCACCACTCTGTACTTTCTTGTATCCAGCCCAAATCAGCCATGGTTCTACCTCTCTAATAGAAAAAAGCACTCCTGTTTGTAACTCTATAAAGTCCTGCCTGTCTCCAGTTTACAGATATGAAACAGATTCGGCAAGAGTGAGTCCCAGTAGACACTGAAAGTAGGTCTTAGCCTGTCCAGTTCTCTGTCCACTATAGGGTGATGCATCCTCCCTACAAAATAAACAGTTGTAGGTCAAGTTATCTGTGCCTCTGTGACACATTCCAATGTAGGACATTCCAATGTAGGAATGGAACAATGATAGCATTTACCCAGCAGGCCTATGCTAACTGTTTGACGTGATTATCAACTTAAACATAACATCCGGATGAGATAGGGAACATAGCTGAGGTTTTATTATTTGCCTAGGATTATACACTAGTAAGTAAAAGTCCTAGGATTTGAACCTGGCAGGCAGATCAGAGTTTGTGCATTGATCTCTGCCTGACACATACAGGACACTACAACTTGGTACTGAACATTTTTTTGTTTGTTTGTTTCCAGAGTGAATTTGTAAGAAGACAAAGCAGGTGGTTTACTAAATGGTTAAGACTTTAGGGAGTTTTCTATTCCCATCCATATTCCACTCAGAGGATCGTTTCATTCCTTTCAATTAGCTGCAATAACAACTCACAGTCCAACTTGAAAGATTGGTTTGTTTTGAGGAAGAGCCATCTATTAAGTTTCAATAACTAATTAGGGAATTGTTAACAGCCAGCTGAGAGTAAGAATGGAAATCCAGATGAGGTTCCTGTGATGATACAAGGGATGGGAAAGACAAAAGCTGACAAACTGCACATAGGATCAGCTGAGCTAAAAATGCACAAGAAACAGGGATTCTTATTCTTCCAGAAGCACACATACCTCCCATGGATAAAGCTGCTTATTTGTAAATAGAAATCTGCTTTTCTGGAAAACTACAAACTACTTTCATTCTGAAGTATACATTCCTTGTGCTTCAGTAATTACATAGCCTTTCTGGATCCTACTAGAGTTGGAGTCTTCATCCTTATGAAACCTTGACTTTCAGGTCAGCTGGAAACAGCTGGAAATAGAAATTCCATTTTTTTAGTCTCTTCTTTCAATGTTTACTAATTTGCCAAGCACTGCCAGGAGTTCAAGCAACTAAACTAGTGTCCCAGAAATTCAGTGAGGACCAACAAGGCGCCACAGGCTGGCCAGTCATCACCCAAAGGTCCAGGGGTCACAGGATTCTGAGTAGGCACGAGACAAGCAGGAGCAGGGGCTGAAGGGCTCTAAGCCCGAGAGATGCGATTACTCAGTGCCGGATTTTGTGGGCTAGGCAGAGACAAATCCTCACTAGTGGAAAATAGCCAGAGGTGAAGGAGGGCTTACCAATTGCAGCCGATGTTGTGTGAAGGGGTCCGATGATTCTTTAGTTGAAAACGTGATGCTGTTGAAGGTTCCAGGATCCAGGCCCATCTCAGCGGTAGGAGGTAGTGCAAGGATGGCCTGCAGAGTTTCATGCCACCAAATGTTATAATTTAAAAAACGGTGGGAAGAAGTCATGCCATACAAGAGGACTCACATGGGAGTTTTATTGGAAGAGGAAAGAGAAGAGGCAGAAAAGGAGACACAGGGGGAAAGGGGCAGAGACTGGTCCCTGGGGACAAGAGTGGTGGAAGAGAAAAAAGAGAGGGAAAGGTGGGCAGGGCCCACCTCTTAAAGGGGGCTTGGCACATACACAAGCAGGCTAGGCAAAAGGCTAGGTCATTGTCAGAACCCTGAGCAGGCCAAGGTACTACCTTCTTACTGGCAAGGTTCCCAAGTGGGTGGCCAGGTGATGCTTAAATGCTAACAACAGTGAAACCCTGCTCATAAAAAAGAAATAAAAAATAAGAACCAAGGGTCTTTCACATGTGCTGCAAGCACTCTACGATAGCCAGTCCTCACCAGTGTTATTATTTTTTATGCGGGGGTGTTGTTCGGGAGGGGGAGACACGAGACACGCGGGGTCCCATGTGGGTAAACTTTAATGGGGGAGGGTAACATACAAGGAGCGGGAGTGAAGAGACGGAAGGGAAAAGGGAGGGGAGCGAGAGAAGAGAGAGGGGCGGGCGGGTTGGAACGCCCATTTTTAAAGGGCTCTGGGCATTTTGGGAGGAAGTGTCCTGCGCGTGCGTGGTTTGCCATTGTACCACTGGGGTTTGTAGTCCACTTGGAGACTGTATTTTCTGCGCATGCGTGGCCTTGTCTCCAAAAGAACAGCAACCAGGAGATGTGAAGGTGATTAATCATAATGTCATCGTAACCAATGGCAGCTTTGAAATATAAATAAGAAACTTCTTTATGATTTTTATCAGTAAATTGTAGATGGAAGTTTCTGGCCCACCTAGTCCCACAGCCATTTAGTCCCAAATAAACTCACAGAGGCTTATATTAATTATAAACTGGTTGGTCTATTGCTCAGGCTAGCTCTTATAACTTAAAATAACCCATAATTCTCATCTGTGTTTAGCCACATGGTTTGGTACCTTTTCTCAGTAAGACATTCTCACCTTGCTTGCTCTGTGTCTGGGTGGCAACTGATTCTCTGCCTTTCCTCTTCCCCAAATTCTCCTAGTCTGGTTGCCCCGCCAGTACTTCCTTCCTGCCTACTGGCTAATCAGCATTTTATTAAGCCAATATGAGTGACAAATCTTTACAGTGTATAAGAGCATTATCCCACAGCAGTAAATATTTTGTTTATTTAATTGTTTTATATGCCTTGATGCCCATTTTACCTAAAGATTCTTGGGCAAAAAAGAGTCAAATGGAAAATTTTAAGAACCACCAATATAGATAAGTTTCTGTCCTCTCAGAGGCTTGAGGAGTACCAGTTAGTAGATCATGATAAGCAGCTATCTGAATCCCCTCCTCTCTGTGAGATCAAACTTTGAAGAAGAGTGGATTGTCGGAGCCCATGTGGGTCCAACATAGATTCCCTAACCCGGCTGAAGCGGAGTCGCGAGGAATAAAACCAACACAGCTTACAAGGTCATCTTGGAAAAGGCCAGAATGATTCTTTATTCTACCTTTAGTGGGTAAAAACACCTTAGGCTGTCTCCTAGACAACCAGGTGCCTGGGCTTAGGTCACGTCCGCATCTAACAGTCAGGTAGGCCATAAATTAACATCTCTATAAGACATCCTCTTAGTTACAAAAAAAAAAGCACCAAACCTCTAAAACTCTTGAGTCATCAGCTTTAGCCAACATCTCTCCTCAGGTAATCCACATTCTAACAAAAAAAAAACTAAAAACAACACATCCTGACTTTTGTTAAGGAGGCGACAGCTTGTCTACAGAGCTATGTGCCTAGCTCAGACCAGGCTAATGGCTACTGTGCCAAACCAAAATATGGGCCCACAATGGATCTGCACTGGCCTCCCAATCCAATGTTACAAAAATGTCTATATTTTCTAGAAAGTCAAAGCCAATCTTCTCTTCAGACTTTCTGCTCTCCAATTGGACCTCTCTCCTCAGAGCTGTCACTTGCTTCCAAGTCAATAGTTCTGTGGACACCCTACTTTAAAACTAGGAAATAAGACAAGTTGGTTTGAACTCAATTATCGGTCTGAGAGAAAAACAAGATCCTCACCCCCCAAATGGTTTATAGAAAGTTGAGCCTTTTTTGTCTCATTAAGTGCTGAACAATCAATAGACAAAGAATTCATATTACACAGTAGGAGCATAAACCTCAGTTCTGGACTTTCAGAATCAGGGCAGAAAATGCATCTCTGTAGTAGGAGCTTGCGGGCTGTGTTTCTGCCGCCCCAGCTCCTGGTTGCCTGGCTAGCTTATGCCCCGAAATAACAACACACAAACTGTATTCTTTTAAACACTGCCTGGCCCATTATATCTAGCCTCTTCTAGGCTAATTCTCACGTATTAATTTAGCCCATTTCTAATAACCAGTGTAGCACCGCCAAGGTGCACTTACCGGGAAGATTCTAGCCTACGTCCATCCTGGGTCGGAGCTTCATGGCATCTGCCCCAGAGAGGAGAGCTATCGAGTCTAAGCTCACTTCCTCTTCCTCCCAGAATTCTGTTCTGTTTACTCCACCCATCTATGTTCTAACCTATGAGGGCCAAGCAGTTTCTTTATTTTTTAACCAATAACCTTCCTCCATCATTTCCCCTTTTTCTGTTTAAACAAAAAAAAAGGAAGGCTTTAACTTTAACATAGCAAAATTACGTATAACAAAACAGTTATCAAGTAAAAATTACAATATTTACATCTATTTTATCTTTATCATAACTAAGGAAAACTATAACTAACTATTCTTCAACTCCATCAAAGACTCCAGAAAGATACAACATTACCTAAGCAAACAAGAAATAAGCAACTTTCAAACTCTATAAATGACAGAGACATCTTGCTGTCTTGACAGTCACCCAAAGTTCCTCTGTACTATTGGGGCATCCATCTTTGGCCTACAGGCCCATAGTTTCCAGCAGACATTTCCATGAAGCAGGAAATTTCAAAGGCAGTTCAGTCACTATCTGCTGTGTCCTGCAGAATGTCTCGCAGACTCTTTCATGAATCAGGAACCCAGAAAGATCATCTCACCTTTAGGCAAGTTCAGCAGTCCTCTCTCTGCGGGTTCTTTGTGTCCAGTTTATGCAACAGTCCAGGCAAGAGCAGTTTCTTGCCCAAATGGCTATCAAACTCCATAAGGATCCTCTTCGATGCCCATCTTCTTCTTGAAGTAGATTGGTGCTGCCAGGAGCAGAGTGTCTCATTGTCATGAAAAGTCCTAAGTTATTAAAACATTAAATAGCATATTCCGTAGTCTTTGAAAGATATGAAGAATGTCTATCTAAAATATATCTATGTACATCTAGAAAATCTAACATGACTACAAACTTGACTATTATAGATAACTATTCATTAACAACTTATATACATAACATTTTTACATGAGCTACACAATCACAATACCTTAATCAATATCAGAAATACATATACATAAAACAAAATTGACCTTAAATTTAAATCACTAAAGCAAAATCCATATCAATGCAAATTATTCATACCTATATCATATCCCCCTTTAAATGTAAAAGAACATTTATAAACAATATTTGGGAATATGGATGTAGTTATTTCTCTCCAAACTGCTTCCTGCTGAATGGGGGCACTGTTAATCAGATATTTCAGGGTATAACCTGTATGCTAGGTTCATCTCAGTCATCAATTGAGTAAAGTAATATTTATTTATTTATTTATTTATTTATTATGTATACAATAATCTGTCTCCATGTATGTCTGCAGGCCAGAAGAGGGCACCAGACCTCATTACAGATGGTTGTGAGCCACCATGTGGTTGCCGGGAATTGAACTCAGGACCTTTGGAAGAGCAGGCAATGCTCTTAACCACTGAGCCATCTCTCCAGCCCCCAAGTAAAGTAATTTTTTGAAGGTGTTCACAGCAACCTTTCAGGAGGGCATGGTCTATCATACCATATTGGGATGGAAGCAATCCGCAGGGTGTCATCATCTGTAAAAACAAAAGAAGAAACTCTTTTCCAAAGCATCATGTCCTTAGATCCAAATTCTGAAGTCAAGGTATTTTCAAAATATCTATGTTGGATTAGTTCAGCAGTATTTATAAACAAATATCTTTTAGCAGCTGTTGCTCCTTCCTCAGCATTCAAACAATTCAAACAGAGCATAATAGCATACAGTATCAAAATTCTCTGTGTATTTTCCATCTTTGTGCGCTTTATTTTAAACTCTATTTTGTTTATTTTTACTTTTATTTTATATTCTCTGTATATATTTGTCCTGGAATAACTCTGTAGACCAGACTGTCCTTGAACTCTCAGAGATCCTTCTGTCTCTGCCTTCCAGGCATTGGGATTAAAGGCGTGTACTGCCACACCTTGAAGTCACAGAGGTCAATTTCCCTCTGCCTCCCAAGTGTTGAGATTAAAGGTGTGTACTACCACACCCAACTACTTTCTTCCTTTTTTTTTACTTTTAAGAACTTTAACTTTTAGCTTGCATATATTTTTAAACACACTGTAAATCATTTAAAGGTTTTCTTTGTCTTTGAATCTCTTTTTACTGTATATCTCTTTTTCTGACCACACGAGCCTTTAAATTACTGAGCAATATGGGGAGGATTAAAGCCGTGGCTTTGACGGCTGGATCCAGCCCATTCCTTAGCTTTCCAGCCTCATGGCAGAGGTACCGGCTGTAGCCATGTTTATTGCCACAACTCTATGGCGTTTGAAGGTCCTTGCCAGCAAGCAAGCTACAACCCTATATCCACAGACAACACTCAAGTCTTCTCTTTGTAGTCGGCCCTCCTGCCTCAGTCAGAGTTTGCCCTGGCAGGACAGCCCAGAAAGCCAGCATTTTTAAACGGCACAGCTTTTTTCCTGCTACAGCTGAAAACCGAAAAGCATGCTTTCAGCTTTTCATCAACACCGTTTAAGTGTTTTGTGGCAGGACCTCTTAAAAGAGCTACAGGATTTTGCAGCTAAAGCTGAGTTGGAAGCCTCTCTTAGATGAGAGCACTTGCTTGCCTCTAGCAAGCAGAGCAGACCCGAGAAATTGCTGCTACCAAGAAAACATGCTTTACTCTCTTCTTTTCCAAGCTTTCTCAGGCTTTCTGTGGATTCAGTTGTCCACACGTTGGGGGCCATTCTGTTGTGGGGGCTGCGGGCCTCTTCCCACAGCCCGGCTCATGGCTGCCTGGCTAGCTTATGCACCAAAATAACAACACACAAACTGTATTCATTTAAACACTGCTTGGCCAGCTAGCTCTAGCCTCTTACGGGCTAATTCTCATATTTTGCCTAACCCATTTTTAGTAATCTGTGTAGCACCAGTCTTACCGGGAAAGATTCAGCATGTCTGACCTGGCGGCTTGCTTCATCGCATCTGCCCCAGAGAAGAGAGCTATCGAGTCTAAGCTCACTTCCTCTTCCTCCCAGCATTCTGTTCTGTTTACTCCACCCACCTATGTTCTAACCTATGAGGGCCAAGCAGTTTCTTTATTTTTTAACCAATAACCTTCCTCCATCATTTAACCAATAACCATCCTCCAGTAATTTACAATTATTAACAGTAATTACAGTTATTTTTATGTTAATGTAGATAACAATCTAAACCATCACCCTGGCTCATTTTATGAGCAGTATTTGTCAAAGGATTGCCTTTTTATGCTCAGCATCAGACAGGAGCTAGCCTCACCAAAATCAGTTCACTTGTTATTTGTAGTACCAAGAACTCTTAACAGATAGATGTAGCTTAAGAAATATGGCTACTGCTGTCCTGTTTGTTTTTACATTTATTTTGTGCATGCATGTGGAAGTCCAAAGAAAACTTGCAGGAGTCTTCTCTACATCCACCATTTGAGTTCCATCAATCAAATTAAAGTGGTCAGGCTTGGCAGCAAATGCCTTTACCTGCTGAGCCACCTTGCCAGCTGTGTCTTCTTTAAAAAAAAAAAATCTTTATTATAGACACAGTTTTCCGCCTGCATGTATGTCTGCATACCAGAAAAGGGCACCAAATCTCATTCTAAATGGTTGTGAGCCATCATGTGGTTGCTGGGAATTGAACTCAGAACCACAGAAAAAGCAGCTAGTGCTCTTAACCTCTGAACCATGTCTCCAGCCCCTATGTCTTCTTTTTTTTTTTTTAAGACAGGGTCTGGCTATATAGCCCTAGCTATCCTGGATTCACTGTACAGACCAGACTGTCCTCTAACTTGTGGTGATCCTCCTGCCACATCCTCCCTTCTAGATGCTGAGATTCCAGACAGGTACCACCATGCCTGGCCAAGAACTGCTTCTAAAAGAGAAGGGGGCAAACTAAAAGGAACCTTAGACTAAAGTGCTTTAAATCAGCTAGCTGACTCATGGGACAAGCAGACAGGAAGGACAAGCTTAACACTACAATAACATAAACATTCTCTTGCTCCAGACTCTAGGCCTAATGACCTTAGAAACTTTAGGGAAAAAAAAGCTTTTACACATATAAAGTGAGCCATGTGGATATGTAGATATTTTATTTATTCTCAGGAAAGAGAACCTATTTTTTCCCTCTTTGAAGCCTCAACTAGCTAGTTAATTCTAAATGAAATCTATTGAATAACTGGACTGAATTCTTTTACAGTAATGTAGAATAAATAGGCTATAGGCTACAAGACTGTAGCCTTGAGCATCTGTTTTAAAATCTGTCTTGAACATCTGTTCCTGCCACAGTGATATCTCAAATCCAGGGTTTAGACAGGCAGATGTGGCTAGAGATCCCATTCCTTGAAGGAGTTTCCTCCGTAGACAAAGGATGTCATCTAGCAGATACTTTGGGAATGGCAGTAATAAGCCTCAAGCTCCCCATGGTATAGTCTATACGGGTTCATAAATGTGTTAGGACAGTTCCAACTTATTAAAGAAGGAATTCTGCTCCTGGGGTGCTGCTTGGGTCATAGAAAGTGTCTGTTGCTTATAGTTCAACCTTTACAACCTTGTGTGTTCTGTATCTGACTGGGAAACCATTGAGTCTTCTCTCCAGGCTGACTCTATCCTCTCTGTGTTTGGGAGGGGAAAGATTCTGTTTATGGTTTGTCTTAGTTGATGTAGGCTGCTGTAACAAAATCCATACCTTAAACTGAGTAATTTGTGAACCATAAAAATGGTTCCCAGCCCATAGTCTTGGAGGCGAGGAAGTTTGAGATCAGGTGCCAGCAGATGTATGTGCCCGGTGAATTACCCCATATATAGTACTTAGCTGCTATATCTGTACTTGTCCTGATTTCAGTAGGTCTCTATTCTCATGACCTAGTCATCTCCAAAAAGTCCTGCCTTTTAATATTAACTCATGAAATTTTCAAAGGACATAGACAGTCAGATCATTTTTGTTGGGTTTGGGTTTGTTGTTTTAAACATTTCTTTAAAAAAAAGGTTTTTTTTTACATTTATGGGGGAGGAGCAGAAGTCAGACGACAACCTGCAGGAGTCAGTTCTCCCCTTCCACTATGTGGGTTTCAGGGATGCTACTCAGGTCCTTAGGCTTGGTAGTAAGCACCTTTATCCTTCTGAGACATCTGGCCACCACTGCTTGTTTTTGAGACGGGGTCTTTTTCTTTAATTTATTATTTTTTATGTGCATTGGTGTTTTCCCTGATGTGTGTCTCTTTGAAGGTATTGGATTCCCCTGAAACTAAAGTCGCAGACAGTTATGAGCTGCCATGTGGGTGCTAGGAATTGAACTGGAGAGCAGCCAGTGCTCTCAACTGATGAGCCATCTCTCCAGTCCTTGAGACAGGGTCTTATTGTAGAGCTCAGACTGCCTTCAAACTTGTGATCCTCCTGCCTTACTCCTGTGAGTTCTGGGCTACAGTTGCAAAACTGAAAGAGTATTTTCTTTAATTTTTCCAAATACAAATAGATTAAATAATATAACTGTAATTCTTACTTGATAACTATTTTGTTATATGTAATTTTACTATGTTAAAGTTAAAACTTTCCTTTTTGATTAGACAGAAAGAGGAAATGCTGTGGGATGTTCTTCTGTAAGCTCTGAATATGTTTTGCCCTCATTGGTTGATAAATAGCTGCTTTGGCCTATGGAAAGGCAGGATAAAGCAAGGCAGGAAAGCCAAGCAGAGATACAGGGTGGGGTCAGGGAGATGCCATCCAACCACCCAAGGGAAAACATGCCAGCAGACTGGTAATGCCACAGTCATGTAGCAATACTTAGATTAATAGAAATGGATTAATTTAAATATAAGAGCTAGCTCGTAATAAGTCTGAGCCATCCGCCACACATTTATAATTAATATCAAGCCTCAGAGTGGTTATTCTGGAACTGGTGGGAAGGAGAGAAACTTCTAATTACACAGAACCATATCCACCCATAGTATTGTTAAATATGCAGTAGAAACACTGAATTCAAATCTCATAGACACCAAGGGTAGACGCAAAAGACAGGTCAAGCTCTCAGCTTTTTCCCCTAAAGCCCAATTACTTTCTCCACAGACTTCCAGCCATATTTCTGTCTTTTATGTCAGCACAGATGTATGTATTCACAAATGCCTATGCATATGATCATTATATATAAATAGAAGCACTATTCTACCTTCATGATACATCTTCACACCACAATACATCTTGGGGAGTGTTCCATATGGAAATCCTTCAGGCTTTCAGGCTGTCTCATTCTTTTCACATATACAAGATATTTGTTATAGAGATGGCTGGACTAGAATTCATTTAACTAGTCATTTGCTGGTGAACATGGTTATTTTGTCCCATCTTTTTCTGTAATAAATACTGATCTTGTTTTGCAAGAGTGAATGACTCCAGA
Organism: Chionomys nivalis; assembly: GCF_950005125.1. Classification (NCBI taxonomy): domain Eukaryota; kingdom Metazoa; phylum Chordata; class Mammalia; order Rodentia; family Cricetidae; genus Chionomys; species Chionomys nivalis. The sequence continues at coordinate 438,601 of NC_080093.1, forward strand.
GGAACTGGAAAGAAGACGCAATGCTAGATGGCATAGTTCACATCCTGATCCGTGTTTTTCTTGTCTGCATTATGGTTCCATTGTGATGTATTCATCAGAGAAGATTGATCAGACATGGGTTTAAACCAATAGAAAGTCTTTATTTGTGGGTTTGCAATTACAATGGATATTTGGGATCCCGGTGTAGTCCTGTGCCTTTCTCTGAATGAGTTTTTAAGCACAGACACCAGGTCCTGAGTTGACATACTTCAGTTAACAAGAAAAGTTATCAAGAATCAGATCTATAGAAGCCAAAAAAGCAACCTCTTCTAGCTAACTGTTATGAACTAAAGTATGTCAATCCAGAAGGTGGTTTTGTGCTTAAAGTTTCACCCAGATAAAGGCTCAGGGCTACACTGGGAACCCAAACACCCAGTGTAGTTGTCAGCCCACTAATAAAGACTTTCTATTGGCTTAAACCCATATCTAAGCAGTCTTCTCTGATGAACACCCCCACAGCATCTCTGGAGGCTCCAGTGAGATCCCAGAGAACAAACCCTGAGACACCAGGGGTCTCAGAGTCCCTCGGAGGGAGGAAGAGTGCGATGGTCAGGAGACTTCTCAGGATTTGCGCAATCTGAGATATTCCAGGTCCCTAGGGCTCTCTTTGAGCAATCACTGCCTAAAACTTCAGAGGGGTCTGACACCTCCACCCCAAAGGAAACAGATTAGAAATTCGTCTGCTCTGTCACCTCTGGTAAGTCTGGTGCCTTCTGTTGGGACACACAGGAAAGGTTGGACATAGCTGATCCAGTGTCTGGGAACCATGTGAGGCTTCACTGGATCCCTCTGTCTGTTCAAGTGTTTGAATGTGGGGTGGTCACCCATACCTGTTTTGTTTTTAACTCTGTGTCTCTCTATGTTTGTGTAGCTCTCTGTGTGTCTTTCTATGTTTCTGTCAGTTTTCTTTCCCTGTATTGACCAGTGGTTTTTTCTGGTGTAGGACCCTCCCTTCCTCCCTGAATTCTTTTTTTTTTTTTTTTTTTTTTTTGTTTTGTTTTTCGAGACAGGGTTTCTCTGTGGTTTTGGAGCCTGTCCTGGAACTGCTCTTGTAGACCAGGCTGGTCTCGAACTCACAGAGATCCGCCTACCTCTGCCTCCCAAATGCTGGGATTAAAGGCGCTGAATTCTTTTGTCTCTGCCAGGTCAGCCAGAAAAACAAACAAACAAACAAACAAAAACAAAACCTTCCACCTGTCCCATCCCATTCCAAGAGCTGGAGGGCTTGCTCACATTCAGGGTTGGTCCCTGTGTGAAGGTGGGGAGAGGACAGATCTCTCATCCAGGGACCCCTGCCATTTAAGTGGAAATCACACACACACATACACCGGAAGAAATAGATCCCCTAGGTGAGCATTCCCTCTGCCTGCTCTAAGCAGCTCTGGAAAAGGGAGGAAGTTCCTTTGGGATGAGCCCAAAAGAAAAGAGAAAGTCCCACTCCTTTCTCTTTCATAATTTATGTCTCATTTTCAACCAGCGATCTGTAAATCCACCATTCTCTGAAATAAAATAAAAAAACAAAACCCACTGCCTCTGGGCTGGGTATGGGGGTTTGCTAGCCGATAATACACCTAGACAGAACAGATTTTCCCTTCTGTCCAACACTGCAATCATCATCATTATTGGAGTCGTATGATGTGTGAGTGGGAGGAGGCTCATGTTACAGTGTAGAAGTCAGAAAACAACTTTATGGAACTAATTCTCTCCTTCCATCGTTCCAGATTCCACATAGGGATTTTAAGGCTCATTAACACGGTAGTATCTTTCAATGTTTTATTTTTTTTGATTTTGAGACAAGGCCTCACTATATAACCCTGGCTGGCCTAGAACTCTCTTTGTAGACCAAACAGTTTTGAGTTTTGAACTCACAGAGTTCCACATACTGGGATTAACGACCTGTGTTATCATACCTGAGAATTTTGGGGTTTGTTTTGTTTGCTTTTTTGTTTTGTTTTGTTTTTTTGAGACAGGGTTTCTCTGTGTAGCTTTGGAGTCTGTCCTAGAATTCACTCTGTTGACCAGGCTGACTGTGAACTCACAGAGATATGCCTGCCTCTGTCTCCTGAGTTCTGGCATTAAAAGCATGCACCACCACTGCCTATAGTGATATTTTGTTTGTGTTTTAACAAATAAAGCTTGCCTGAAGATCAGAGTGCAGAGCTAAGCCACCAGAGGCTGGAGAGTAGTGGCACACACCTTTAATCCCAGGACTCCAGAGATAGAGGCAGAGGGATCTCTGTTAGTTCAAGGCCACCCTGGGCTAACACGAGATTGAATCTGTCTAAAAGAGAAATAGAGCTCACACAAAGGTGATCCCAGCACTTGGGATCCCATGCTTTTAACCCCACACTAGGGAGGTGGAGACAGGAGTGGTATGGCTGGGCAGAGAGAGGAATATAAGATGGGAGGAAACAGGACTGCAGTTCAGTCTGAGGTTTGGTGGAGACAGTTGTAATCTAGGGATACGGTCTGAGGAGGCAGTCTGAGGACAGGATTTCACCCCCAGTATCTGACTACAGGTTTTATTTAGTAAGACCAATCAGAATTTGTACTACAATTGCCCAGCCTATTTTGTTTTGTTTTTCTTATGTAAAAGTGAGTCTTACTTTGTAGCAAAGGCTGGCCTTGAACTCTTGGTCATCCTCTGGTCTACTCTTGGTCATCCTCCAGTCTCAGGCTCCCAAGTGCTGAAATTACAAGTGTGAGTCATCAAGATCAGCTTTCTTTTTTTATGTCTGGTTTATATTCCATCACAGATTTGAGCACCAGTATTCTATGATTTCCTTCATTTGGATCCTGCTAAACACACACATTGAGTACCAGTTAAGACCGAGTCAGGTGCTGTGGGGAACTGGTTGAGATGAGGTGTTTTGTTTTGTTTGTTTGCTTGTTTTTGTTTTTATCTTTCTTTGGTTTTTTTAGAGACCAAGGCAGTTACCCTGAGTAGCACCTAAGGGTGCATGGACAGCTTAATGAAACTTACTTCTGGAATAGTGGTGAGCAAAATAAATAATAACGTAAAATCTCAGCATGAGAAATTTGAAAGTGTTTTTGAATTCTCTTTCAGTCTTCTGGCCACACAAATGAGAAGGTTCTCCATGAGGCTAGAGAAGAATGCCTCTGACCACCTCTCTCTTTTTTCTAAAACTCAGACTTTCAGCAAGTAACTGCATCTAGCTGGAACTTTGTAGTATTTTGCTTTAGTGTGTTTATTATTAATTACCTTCTATTTATATTGTTATAAGTTTTTCCTGTTTAACATCTTAAATAATATCATTTGTGTTTTATAAAGCAAGCTAGTTTAAAGAAAATATTAAATAATATTTATGGTATGCAGATTTAAGGAGGTAAATTAATAACAGAACAGTGCTTGGAAAATACCAGTTTACAGATGGCGTTTGCTGTGAATACCGTGTGAATTTCGTTATGTGTTTGAGGTGCTGCTTCAAAACCGTGCTCTCCACTCAGCACTTAATATTAATATTAATAAATAAATTGATTTGAAATGTGTCTCAGTTATTCCACTTTTGAGAGAGGTCAAACGGAAGCCCCCACACAATCCCAAAGGTTTACAAGCATACTAAGCTTCGATGTTTCTAAGTCACTGAACTTATTAAAGATTCAAACAACTAAATTTGTTCCATTTAATGCAGAAGCCAGAAGATTCCACCTGAGGTAGAAAGGGAACAGGATTCTCTCACAGTTTCCACCACACAAAGCTAAAAAAAAAATAAATAGGAAACATGGAAATAAGTGGCTACTTGACCTTTTCATTAGTTCTTTATAGGTTTGGTACAACAAATAGAAAAACAAGCATTCAGCTCCTCAGGAGACCAAGAGGAAAAGCAATATCACCCTGAGCAGGAAGGGGTGCGTCTCCACCTTTCACCCTAAACCACATTCACTCAGCCTCTTCACGTAAGCCACACCCCTCCCGCCTCGGCCCCGCCCCGTAAGCCCAACCTGCGCGCCCGCCCCCGCCCCCAGACTCAGAAACCACGCCCTACGTAGGAGACATAGCACCCAGCGTGGACCCGCTGCTCGCAGGCTCCTCTATCGGCTTTGCCTCCCGCGTGCACTGAAGATGGCGGCCGCTGCGGGAAAGTTCCTCAGGTCCTCGGTGAGTGGCTGCCAGCTGGGCAGACGCATGACACAGCCGTGACTCCGGGACCTGCTTCCTGGACCGGATCGCACCCTCTTGGGTCTGCTGGCTACTTAACGCTACTGGAGGGAGCTCTCGGTTCGCGCACCGGGAGGCCTCCTGCGGCCCGCAAGGCCCCAGCGCCTGCGCAGGACAGCTTTTCCCCTTGCCCCAGCGGGTGGTGCGCTCCCGGAGTCTTTGCGGTCTCGGAGTCGAGGGTCGTCTTGCTGCTTCTCCACTCACTAAAGTACCCAGGTCTGGCTTTGTGGGTCAGTGTATTGGATCCCGTGTTCTAGGATCTGTCACCAAACATGACCTTGAGCAAGTGACTTTTCTTCCTCCTCAGGCTTGTCTGTGTAGCCCTGACTGTCCTGGAACTCACTCTGTAGACCACGAACTCTTGAGAGATCCGCCTGCCTCTGCCTCCCCATTGTAGGGATTAAAGGTGTGTGCCACCAACATCTGGAACATCTGGCTTGACTTTGCATTTCTGAATCTCAGTTTGCTTTCCTTTCTTTGCCATGGAAGGAGTAATGCCACATCTTGACTTGATTGTGGGCTCACTCGTAAATCTAGTACTTAAACAAAGTACTACAGCAATGGGAGCCGCTTTCTGCTCCCACACTCAGGCTGGACTCTGCCCTGTTACCTGCTGTTCTCTTGGTGGTTGCAGCTTACTATTCTTTTACCAACCACCTTCCCCTTTTTCTCATCTCTGGGCTCAGGGAAACACCTACCTCCTCCCCTAGCTACGCTGGACATCAAAGTTGAGCAAATACTTCCCTTGAACTCGGGCCAAACTCTCCCAAGGCATGAACTTTGCCTTATTTCTTTGTTTGACTGAGAGTCTAGGAGAGACTTTTTCTGAGAAAAACCTTGATATGGGCACATTTGCAGTTGATTGGGGGGGGGAATTAATCATTCAACCTGGCCTAGCCTTCCTGAATTTTTGTAGTCATCTGGAGATTTTTATTCCTGAGACTGTATTTTAGGATTACCTTGGCCTTGCAGTCTTTAAGGAAGAAGAAGAAATTTTTAAATTGATTTGGTATTTGGTTTACAGGGAAAACGGACAGCTGAGGCCACCATTGACAAATGGCCACCGCAGGCAGCAGCAAGGTCAGCCGTTAGTCACCCTTCCAGAAAGTCTTCCTAAAACAAAGCATTTCTCTTTGCAGGTTGCTCAGCATGTGGGTGCCATTTCCCGGGGTGTTTATGCTGCGTCAGTTCTTAGGCCTATTGCTTCTAGAAGACCCTGCTTGACAGACAATCTGTGGTCTGCCTCTGTCCAACCAAAGTTTGCCTTTAGCACCAGTAAGTGTTACTATATTTTACTTGCACCCAGGCAAAGGGAACCCATGTCAGCAACTCTGGACCTTGGCTATGCATGAGACTTGTCCTCAGCACTTTAAAAAAATGTAGTATGAGAATGTGTAGAAATGGCCAGATCCATAAGGAATTGTGTAGGAACAGTGAGTAATTGGCAGTGTCAAAAGTTTAAGATCTCCTTTTAAGGAACATGAAGAAAATGAAGCAGGACATGCCTTTAATCCCAGCGCTCAGGAGACAAAGGAAAGGAAAAAACTAGGCATAGCAGCGTACAACTGAAATTTCAGGACATGGGTGGCTGAGGTAGCTTAGAATATCAACACAGGTTTGAGGCCAGCTTGGGTTATATAGGAAGGCTCTGTTTCCAATAGAGAAAGAAGAAAGGGGCCAGATGCGGTTAGTGCATAACTGTAACCTTAGCAGTGGGGAAGCAGACAGGGATTGCCACAAGTTTCAGGCCAGCCTGTGCTTCATAATAAGTTCCAATAGAGCCTTCTTAGTGTGAGACCTTATCTGCAAGCACAAAGCAAAGAAATGAGGAAAGAAAAGAAAATGAGTAGAGAAAGCTATAATCTAGGAAAAATATATTTGTATAATATACTTAATAAAGAATATTCCTCTAAGATATCATAACAGCTTAGTAATAACAAAAAGACCCCTGGATAAAATGAATAGACAACACCACTGAGTTTTCCCCACCCCACCCCAGCTTTGAAACATGTCCTGCATCTGTTCTTGGTGTTCTCTCTGCCATACCTCAGAGCCTCTCGCTGAGATAACTGGAGTCCTTACATTAGTCCTGTCCTCCTGATAGCCTAATCTTCCTGAAAACAGCTGTCCTCCTACATCAGAGCCTCCCAGACTCCATTCTCTCCTGAGGTGAAGAGCTAACCCTGCCGCTTGAGACTAAGGGTCTTTTTAAGCCTGGCTCTGGTTTTGCTTTCTTTTGTCTTCCTCCCTTTAATTTCCAGGGCATTTCATTTCTTCTGTTGTTTGGGTTTTTTTGTTTTGTTTAGTTTTTAAATTTTTCTTCAAGGCTGGGGTGATAGCTAAATCAGCCAGTAAACTAGCACAAGGACTCAAGTTTGACCTTCAGAACCCACGTATAAGCAGAGGTGGTAGGATGCACTTGTGTCCAGCTAGCCTACTGGTAAGTTCTAAGTTTATCAGACGCTAAAAGAGAGAAAAGAGGGATCAGTCATGGAAGGTGTCTTCCATCCTCTAAATTTACACACACATACAAACGCATGCACACGTGCGCGTACACACACACACACTTCTCCCTACCATTGAGTTGGATTTGTGTATAATTTAGAACTGAACTGAAGGGGAAATTATTGTACCTAAGATGTACAATTAAAGTGAACCGTGTCATTGAGTTGTATTAATAACATCTCCGGTTATGATAAATAATAAATTTATTTGATAAGTTTCAATGAAAGGAATTTAGATAAAATCACGTAGTGCTTGATGCGGTGGATGACAAGCTACAAACAGGTTTGTGATCTTTTTTAGGTTGCTCCTTCCACACCCCTGCTGTCACACAGCATGCTCCCTATTTTAAGGGTACTGCTGTTGTCAATGGAGAGTTCAAAGAGCTGAGTCTTGACGACTTTAAGGGGAAATACTTGGTGCTTTTCTTCTACCCTTTGGATTTGTAAGTGTGGTTCTATAATGCTTTCATATCCTTCTGAGAGCTGGTATGGATTCTAACTCACACTGAAATTCCTCTTCTAGTGAAGAAAAAGATTCTTTCTGATTTTTGTTCATTGGCCTTGGCTATCTATAGCTCATGTGATGAATTTAATGGAAGAAATGACCTTACTTTAATGGAGGAGTTTTAATATAGTTCTGTTAGTTTTTCTTGGGGATCAAACCCCAGACCTTCTGCATGCAAGGTAATCACTGGATAATGTTCTCAACCTTTAATACAATTCAGTATTACATGCTTTTGATTGATGGTTCTCTAAACCAGTTTAAACTTTATACCAGTCTGGTTGGAAAATGAGAAAGTAGTATAAGAAATGAGTTTTTCTTAAAGCTGCTTTATTCAAATACAGATTTTCAATTTAAGTCTTCAAATGTGTGCCCCACCCCACCCCAGGTTGATTGATTTATTGAGGCAAGGTATCTCTATATAGCCCTGGCTGTCTTGGGACTCACAATAGACCAAGGTGTTCTCAAACTCACAGAGATCAGCCTGCCTCTGCCTCCTCAGTTCCTGGATTAAAGTACATACCACCATGTCCAGCAACTAGAAAGAAAGCTTACTCTATTTATTTAGTATCATCTTTATATGTAGACCAAGCTGACCTGAGCAGACAAATATCCTCCTCCCTCTACCTTCCAAATTCTGGGATTAAAGGTGTATGCCACCAACCCAGTCCATTTTACCCTTTTTGCCCCCTAAGCAAATCAATTTAGCTTTTAGACAAGTTACTGTTTGTCTTAAATTTTTGTCTTTACATGATCTAATGAAACTTTGTTTTTTCCCCAAGCACTTTTGTGTGTCCTACAGAAATTGTTGCTTTCAGTGACAAAGCCAACGAATTTCATGATGTAAACTGTGAAGTGGTTGCGGTTTCAGTGGACTCCCACTTCAGTCATCTTGCCTGGATCAATACACCAAGGAAGGTAGGTTGGTTGACAGTCACTTTTCCTTGGTTTTGCTTTATTCTTTGGTTTCATTTCTAAATCACAAACAATATAGACCACACAATAAAAACATTGTATATATTTGTGGCCTACAATGCGATGTTTTGATACATGTGTACATTGTGCAAGGATCAAATTGGGCTATTCTGTGTTCTATTTCTTCAATCATTTCTTTATGGCCATGACATTCAAATTCCTTTTTTAGCTGGGCAGATGGTTCACACCTTTAATTCCAGCACTCAAAAGGTAGAGGCAGGAGGATCTTCATGAGTTTTAAGCTAACATGGTCTACCTAGTAAGTTCCAGAGCCACATGATGAGACTTTCTCAAAAAAACAAATAAAAACCCTTTTTTAGCTAGTTTAAAAAATACAGGGAGGCAGAGGCAGGCGGATCTCTGTGAGTTCGAGGCCAGCCTGGTCTACAAGAGCTAGTTCCAGGACAGGCTCCAAAACCACAGAGAAACCCTGTCTCGAAAAACCAAAAAAAAAAAAAAAAGAAAAAAAAGAAAATAAAAAGATAAAAAGAAAAAAAAAAATACAATATACTCGGGAGGCAGAGACAGGCGGATCTCTGTGAGTTCGAGGCCAGCCTGGTCTACAAGAGCTAGTTCCAGGACAGGAACCAAAAGCTACGGAGAAACCCTGTCTTGAAAAATCAAAATAAATAAATAAATAAATAAATTTAAAAAAATTAAAAAAAAAATCACCTATTGTACAGAAGAACAGAACTTAATCCTTTTATCTAACCAATCATTGCCTTTCCTCCTTCTCTAGCTACACTTAACCCCTGTACTAACAGAAGAAATTTAAGACAAACCTAGGGATCGTTAAAGCATAGCCAGCCTGAAGTGAGTTTCTTGCTTAACTGCCTTCCTTTTCCCCCTTCCTTTCAGAAAACAGTGTGCCAGGTATTTCAGGCTGGCCTCTTAACTGGATACATTGTTCAGATAACCTTGAACTTCTAATCCTGCAGCCTCCACCTTTCAAGTTCTAGGATCAGAACCTGGTTTATGCCTTCCTAGAAATCAAATCCAGGGCTTCATGCATGCTAGAAAAGCTCTATATTAGGTGAGACGTATCCTCCTGAAGCAGGCCATTTGTAGATCCTTGCCTATTAGTAGTCTGTAAACTATGGTAGTAACAACTCCGTGGACATTGCATATATCTTTACTGCCCATTCCATGTATATTTTCCAAGTTCAAATAGTAATGGAGACAGGCTCAGCAGGACAGGGAACATGGCTGGGGTCTATTGCTTCCTCTTAGGCCTGTAATGGAGACAGGCTCAGTAGGACAGGGGACATGGCTGGGGTCTATTGCTTCCTCTTAGGCCTGCACTTTGAGCACATAGTAAGTTTGCTGTACTGTTCTGTGTGATGTTGCCTAGAAGTCTGCTAAGAAAAACAACCAAAATTTCACTAGGTATGATCCAGGACTAACAATACTGACTTGAGTAATTTGTCACTCTTTCATTTTTATTCTTCAGAAATTAGTTTTCATTTCAACAGCTGCTTTAACAATTGGAGAAAGAGAGCAGGGTAAGCTCAGAGCTTTTACTTAATATACAAGAAAACTTGGGTTCAGTCCCCAGTACCATAAACTTGGTGGATTAGCATAGCCTGTGATCCCATCATTCCAGAGGTAGAGGCAGGAAGCAAAAATTCAAGGTCATCATTGGCAACACAGTAAATTGGAGGCCAATCTGGCTACATGAGACCTTGACTCAAAAATATAAGGAAAGGTCAGTCAGATTCTTTTTTTTTGAGCTTCAGTTTCCTTATCTTTAAAACAGTGGAAATTGGTCAATGTGGTGATTCATCAGGTAACGTACTTGCTGAGCAAAACTGACAACCTGAATTCTATCACTGGAACCCACACATGTGCCCACCCTCCCCACACACATACACATCAATTAATACAGGAATAATAGAGACTGGAGAGATGGCTCATTGGTTAAGAACATTGCTATTCTTCAAGAGGATCCAGGATCAGTTCCCAGCATCCATATAGCGACTCACAACTGTTTTAATTCCAGTTCCAGGGGGTCCGATAGCCTCTGCTGACTTCTTCAGACCCTGCATGCATGTGATATGCAGGTAAAACACATAAAATTAAAATAAATTTAGGGCTGGAGAGATGGCTCAGAAGTTAAGAGCACTGGCTGCTCTTCCAGAGGTCCTGAGTTCAATTCCCAGTAACTACATGATGGCTTACAACCATCTGTACTGAGATCTGGTGCCCTCCTCTGGCGTGTGGGCATACATCGAGGCAGAATGTTGTATACATAATAAATAAATAAATATTTTTTAAAAATTTTAAAAAAATTTAAAAAACATAATGGCAAATATAATTGTATCTCCTTTAGGCGAGTTTACAGGAAGGAAGTGTGCATTTACTATTACTTACCACCATCAACATGGGTACATTGTTCAGACATTATAAGACCACCTGAAAAAAACAGTCCTGTTTGCCTTTTTATTAGAATGGTGGTTTGGGCCACATGAACATCACGCTGTTGTCGGATTTAACCAAGCAAATAGCCCGAGACTACGGAGTGCTGTTGGAAGGTGCTGGCATTGCACTGAGGTAAGAGCTGTTCCTTAGAGACGGGATGGTTTTGCGTATTTTAGCGTCACCGACTCTTGGGGACTTATAAAGAGAAGCGTTTTTGCTTGTCAATTTTGATAAAACTCAAGAAGGAATACGGGTTTGGGTTTGTGTTGGTGGGTTTTTTTTTTTTTTTTTTTTTTTTTTTTTGAGACAGGGTTTGAATATATGGCCCCAGGCTATCCTTGAATTTGCGCTCATTCTGGTCCACCTCCTTGGTGCTGGGATTATGGGCAGGTACCACAGATATGATACCTAGATGGCAAAATGTCAGAAATAGAAGCTTTTTTTGTTAATTTAGATTTTGTATTAGAGTTCAGAACTTCTAGAGTGAGTATGTATATATGTGTGTTATTTATTTTATATATAGGAGATTTCTTAGAAGAACTTAGAAGAAGGCTGTGGTCTAACTAGTCTTAACAATGGCTATGGCTTTCTACTAATGAGAGGTCTAAGAATCCAGTAGTAGTTCAGTCTATGAGGCTGGATGTCTCAGCTGGCCTTCAGTTTACTCCAGAATCTCCAAAACGTGGCTCTAATACCTGTGAAGGAATGAACTTGCTCTCAAGGGTAAGAGCAATCAGGCAAAGCGAGAGAAACCTTCCTTCTTTCTTGTCCTTTATATAGACTGTCAGCAGAAGGTGTGCTCCAGATTAAAGGTGTGTCTTCCCACTTCAAAGATCTGAATTAGCAGTGGGTCGTCCCTTCAAATAATTTGTTGAGGAAAAATTGCTGGATGGTGTGGGATACACTTTTAATCCCAGCATTATGGAGGTACAGAGGTACAGAATAAGGTCCTGGACAGCCAGGGACTGTCCAGGGAAAAACTGTCCAGGACTGAAAGGGAAAAAAAGAAAGTCCACCACAGGTATGCCCAGTCATTTGGGTTTTAGTTAGTTCCAGGTATAATCAGGTGGACATCCAAAAATAAACATCACAAATTTATTTTATTGTATGTGTGTGGGTGTGTGTCCTCTGCACGTGTGTCTGTGCACCATTTGCAGGCACTTACCTTGGAGTCATATCCCCTAGAACTAGAGTTTTAAATGATTGTTAGCTACTGTATGGATATGGAGAATCTAAACCTAAGTCCTTTACAGGAGTAACAAGTGCTCTTAGCTTCTGAGTCACCTCCCTGTCCCCTCGAAAGCCTTTTTGTCTACTGATGAAATCGTTTCTGTGAGAATTGGAGAAATGGCCAAGATGTGTGCTCAGTTCACTACCTGGGTCTCCGTTTAGGAAAGGGTGCGATGTCTTAATGGTCCCACGGATCCATTCTTTCTAAAGTGTAGGGGCCCTTCAATGATGGCTACTCCTGAACTACTGGGAAGAAAAGCTTTTTCAAGTTCCTTCTGTCTCTCTCTTTTCTTTCTCTTTCAATGGAGATGGTGTTTTAAAAGCCATGGAACCAAACAAACCAGGGTTTGATTTCTTTTTAAACTTGACTTCTTAATGACTCCGTGATTTTGGGCAAGTTATTTGCCTTTTTGTGCCTCAGTTTTCTCTTAGATAAAATGGAGGTGAATCTCTAGTAGGTGTATAGGAGTGATCTGGTGAGGTAGTTTAGGGAATAGCTCCAGGCTGATAGAGGAGTTACTTTTATTTAATAAAGAAACTGCCTTGGCCCATTTATAGGCCAGCCCTTAGGTGGGTGGAGTAAACAGACAGAATGTTGGGAGAAAGAAGCCGAGTCAGTGAGTCGCCATGATTCTCCCACTCCAGACAGACGCATGTTAAGATCTCCCTGGTAAGCCACCTCGTGGGGCTACACAGAATATCAGAAATGGGTTAGATCAATATGTAAGAGCTAGCCAATAAGAGGCTAGAACTAATGGGCTAGGCAGTGTTCAAAAGAATACAGTTTCCGTGTAATTATTTTGGGGCATAAGCTAGCCATGCGGGCGGCTGGGTGCTGGGGACGCAGCCCTGCCACTCATATTACAACACCAGGCGGTTATTGTAGCTGTATTTTCTATGTTCTTTCATCCTATGGGACTGGGGAAAGTTCTTTCTTACATAGTCCCATGTTCAAATGTAGCCTTCTTAAGTGCTTCTTCATGGGAATGTGGGCTTTAGCTGTCTTCTTGATGTCTATGAGAATAAGAGTGGAGGAAGAACTCAGGCAGTAACTTCATGAAGGATAAGAGAGCCACACCTTGGGATGCCGCACAGTTGTGTCGGATCCGACCTGACATATTCATCCACACTTGGGGGGAAGAGTGAGGATTGAGAAAGAAATAGACAAGAGACAGCAGAGAAGAGTCGAGAGATCATCCAGTAAATGCAGAGATTTGCCTTATGTTTATTTCTCGTAGCCTTTATATACCCCAATCCAAAAAGGAGGGGGGGAAGGCAAAAGACTCCTCCACCAAGGTACAAAGAACAAACAAAGTAATTACCTTCTTAATACTCAAAACTTCAAGTAACCATACCCTAGGTCAAAACATCCTGTCAGTAACCACACCTTAGGTCAAACCTCCTGTCCTTATAACCTTGAAGGAGCAAGAATATGTTTGAACTCTGACCTTTGGTTAAGGTACAATGATCCACTTCTGTGGGCTCCCACACAGTTGCTAAACCTAACTCATGTTGAACCTTAGTGCTGGCAGCCTTTTGGAACTCAGCCTTGTTGACTTCAAAATTACTGTTTTTCTTAGTAAACCAAAGTCAAGCTTCTCCATAGTTAGCAGTGGCAGGGGAAAGTGTAGTCTGTTATGCTTCCTTCCTGTATTTCCTACTTAGGGTTTCTATTGCTATGGAGAAACACCATAACCATGGCAACTCTTATGAAGGAAAATATGTAATTGGGTCTCTTACAGTTTCATTGTTATCATCATGGTGGACATAGCAGCATGCAGGCAGACATGGTTTTGGAGAAGGAGCAGTAGGAAGTGAACTGAGACGCTGGGTGTGGCTTGAGCATATATGAGACCTCAAAGTCCACCCCCACAGTGACATACTTATTCCAGCAAGGACACACATACTCCAAAAAAGTTACACCTCCTAATAGTACTCCCGATGCGCTAATAAAGGCCAATTACATTCAAACTACTCCGTTCCACTCCCTGGCCCACTTGTAACAATATCATGATGCAAAATGTATTTAGTCCGGCTTCAAAAGTCCCAAAAGGCTACCACAGTCTCAGTGTTTCAAAGTTCAAAGTCTCTAAAGAGATTCATGTAGTCTCTTAACTGTATCCCCTATAAAATCAAAAAACAGATCACATACTTCCAACATATAATGGCACAGGATATTCATTACCATTCCAAAACATAGGGAAGGGGGCATGGTGAGGAAATACTGGACCAAAGTAAGACTGAAAACCAGCTGGACAAACTCCAAACTGCATTTCCATGTCTGATGTCAAAACACTCTTCAGATCTCCAACTCCTGTCAGCTTTGTTGATTGCAGCATACTTCTTTCTTTCTGGCTGTTTCTGCTCCCTGTTAGCAGCTTTCCTTGGCAGGTATACCATAGCTCTAGCATCTCCAACATCTGGGGTTCTCCAAGGCAATCCAGGCTTCAACATCACAGCTTCATGCAATGGCCTTCATTCAGGGACACCCTGATGCATGTCTGGCCTTGGCAGCTTTCCTTAGTCATAGAGGCAGATTCCATAGCCCCTTTCTTCTATCCTTAACGCTGGGAATCCTGTGGCCAAAGCTGCCATGTTCTGCTGCTTACTGGAGCTGGAATATGGTCCCTTCATTCAATTACATCTGTAATAGCTTTCTGGTTTTGATAGTTTCCTTTACTGCCAAAGCTTGGCTACCCTGAAACTGGATCTGTAGACCATGCTGGCCTCTAAAGTACTGGGATTAAAGGCATGTACCACCATACCCAGCTCTAAGCTTTTCTTTAATTCCTTTTCACAAGTATGAAATTTAGCTGAGTGGGATCTTGTCCTGAGGTCATCTCTCCCTGTATACTATTTCTTAATCTGTTTATCTCCTTGAACACAGAAGTGAACTGAGATCCTGGGTGACACACTTCCTCCAACAAGGCCATACCTACTCTTAATAGTGCCACTCTTAATGACTTTATGGGGATCAATTACATTTAAACTACCACACCATAGATCTTCTAATTTTGTAGTGACTACTACTGGTTACTGGGGCTAAGGGTAGAGAAAACTGAGTCTAGCTGATGTTAGTCTTCTCTCAGAGATCAAGCACCAGAAGAATAAGGTCAGTCACAAGGCCTAGATTCTAAACATCACACAGAAGAACAAGCCCTCTGTACTTTGCCTTTTCCCTATGTAGTTGACATTTAAAGTCTTTGTGTCCCTTTAAGAGGAATTGTGAGGGCTGGAGAGATGGCTCAGCGGTTAAGAGCACTGCCTGCTCTTCCAAAGGTCCTGAGTTCAATTCCCAGCAACCACATGGTGGCTCACAACCATCTGTAATGAGGTCTGGTGCCCTCTTCTGGCCTGCAGGCGTACACACATACAGAACATTGTATACATAATAAATAAATACATATTTAAAAAAAAAAAAGAGGAATTGTGAACCTGGGTATGGTGTCATATGCCTTTAATCCAAGCACTCTGGAGGCAGAGAAAGGCAGATCTCTGTGAGTTCTGGGCCAGTCTGGTCTAAATAATGACCAGGACTGTGTATAGAGACCATGTCTCATTAGGGGAAGAAAAAATAATAATAATTGTGAGGTGCTAGAAAGATGATTCCGCAGTTATGGGTACTTATTGCTGTGGCAGAGGACAGAGTTCTGTTTTCAGGGCTTGCATTGCACCGCTTACAGCCACCTGTACTCCTGCTCCAGGGAATCTAACACTTTCTCCTGGATTCCATTGATATTTCTTGCATGCACACATATAAATAAAAGGTAACATTTTAAATATTCACTGAATATAGATAACATAATTTCTTCCTCTAGCACATATATGTGGTTACTTTACCAGAGTCTGAACAGGAGTCTAAAGAATGCCTGCTAGGGGGCTGGAGAGATGGCTCAGTGGTTAAGAGCATTGCCTGCTCTTCCAAAGGTCCTGAGTTCAATTCCCAGCAACCACATGGTGGCTCACAACCATCTGTAAAGAGGTCTGGCGCCCTCTTCTGGCCTTCAGGCATACACATAGACAGAATATTGTATACATAATAAATAAATATTTAAAAAAAAAAGAATGCCTGCTAGGTCACTAAATAAAGGTGTTTACTGTTTCTAGTTCATTTCTTTTGGAGGTACACTTTTGCAATGTTCCTATAACATGCTTCACATAGTGGTCTGGCATTATCAAAGCATCTGTCATTACTAAAAGGTGACAAACATTTGTATAATACTAATTCCAGGTTGGGTTTTCTTTTTAAGATTTATTTGTTGCCGGGCGGTGGTGGCGCACGCCTTTAATCCCAGCACTTGGGAGGCAGAGGCAGGCAGATCTCTGTGAGTTCGAGACCAGCCTGGTCTACAAGAGCTAGTTCCAGGACAGGCTCCAAAACCACAGAGAAACCCTGTCTCGAAAAACGAAAAAAAAAAAAAGATTTATTTGTTTATTATGTATACAGTTTTCTGTCTGCATGTATGCCTTCACACTAGAAGAGGGCACCAGATTTCATTATAGATAGTTGTGAGCCACTGTATGGTTGCTGGAAATTGAACTCAGGGACTCTGGAAGAGTAGCCAGTGTTCTTAGCCTCTGAACCATCTTTCCAGCTCTGGTTTTTCTTTTTAAGATTTATTAAAATTATGAATTATGTATGTGTGACTATGTGGAAGTATGTGCATGCTAGGAGACTTGCTCTTGGAAGCTGTAAGAAGATTCAGGTCCGCTGGAGCAGGAGTTACAGGCAGTTGTGTGCTGCTCTACATGGATTCTACAAACTGAACTCAGGTCGTCTGGATAGACAGTACATGATTGCTAAGCAATCTCTTCAGTCCCTAAAACTCCCATTTTTAAGCATTTGACAGTTTTATGAATTTATTCAAAGAGAATCAAAAACATAAAAGGATATAAATGAGAGTTATTGGCTCTAGTTCTGTTATCACTGATTAGGATAAATTCTGTGCAGAGGCCTCTTCATTATTGACCCTAATGGTGTCATCAAACACTTGAGTGTCAACGACCTCCCAGTGGGCCGCAGTGTGGAAGAAACGCTCCGTCTGGTGAAGGCATTCCAGTTTGTGGAGACCCATGGAGAAGTCTGCCCTGCCAACTGGACACCAGAGTCCCCTACGGTATGTTGTTTTCCTTGGAGTACCAGACCCCAATTCTAAGTCTTCTCTGCCTAAGGATAATCTATCAAGGGAGCCAACAGAGGTAACTCTGCACTGGACAGGTACTCTTTAGGCTGCTAGTCAGCTTTCATCTGTGTGTTTTGAAAAAAATAGGCTAAAAATAGGCTAATCTTCAAAAGTGAAGAAATTTTAGTTTAAAACTGGAGCTCAGTTCACTGTGAGACTCTACTATCATGAAGTCTCTCTCACCCAGTTTAATTTTAATTTTCAGATCAAGCCAAGCCCAACAGCTTCCAAAGAGTACTTTGAGAAGGTCCATCAGTAGATCATCCCATGTCTGGTGTTCACCCAGAACTTCTCATGCCAGAAAAGAGCCACAGCTGGAAACCCTTCAACGATTTGAAGATTATTTATAGATGGCAAAACCTCATCATGCTTGTGTTTATGAGTACTGCTCCACGGGCTTTGTTTTGTAAGACAGGCTCAGGCTCTCTAAAGATGGCTAGCTACTTCCATACCTGTTCTTACTAGGGACTTCTTGATGGCTAACCAGTTCCCACAGAATGCTTGGTCCTCCATTTCTTTCTTTTAATTTTTTTTAGTCCCCCATTTTTTAGATCATGTCTTCAGAGGGCAAGCATTCTTCTCCTTAGCCTGCTCTGAACCTTGATCTGCAATGCAGTAGCACATAGCACTGGCACTGAAAAATTCTGATCAAAGTCTTGAAATTTCCTCCTGTGTATTAAGCCGAATTTCCCATTATTATTCTTACTGTATTCATTAACTTATAATGTCCTTAGGTATAGAGGTATAATCATGAAGGACTATGTCTAATCTGGTGGTTGCATTTTTAAAACACCATAATCATTTTCTTCAAGTGCAGGATGTAAAGTATAGTTTAAAAATGAACATTAAACTATTTGCATTTTTGACATCATTAACTGTTGGGTCACTTTATTCTGGGGTACCCCTCATCCTTTGATGATTTAAGTCAACAAATAATTATTTATTAGGCATTTGGCTCTGAAACCAAACAAGATAATGCTGTCTCCACTCTCATGAAACTGAAATTTATCAGGCAAGACTAGCACCTAAACTTTCATCCATTATTTTGGTAGCTCCTGGAATGTTAAACACGTGCCCCATGGCCTTTGGAGGCATTTGAGTGAATTAAAAACAAACCCTCATCTTGATTCTCTTGATTCTAGAGGAGAAGACCAATAATAAACAGTAGAAATCAGGTAGTTGCTATGTTGGAGCAGAGTTTTGAGTAGTGTTTTCAGGGAAGCACTTGGGGAGAAAAGACTGGGTCTATTTTCTCATCTGTAAAACGAAGGTAATTATATATGTCTTGGGGGTTTTATATGAATCAAATGAGAGGAGATATGTAGAAAAGGAAGTTAGCAAGTGAGTTAGTGACTTTTCTGTTGCTGTGACAAAACATATGACCAAGACAACTTATAAAAGAAAGGATTTAAGCCAGGTGATGGTGGCGCATGCCTTTAATCCCAGCACTTGGGAGGCAGGGGCAGGCGGATCTTTGAGTTTGAGGTCAGTTTGGTCTACAGAAGAGTGCTAGGACAGGCTCCAAAGCTACACAGAGAAACCCTGTCTTGGAAAGGGAGAGAGAGAGATGATGGAGGAAGGTCATTGGTTAAATAATAAAGAAACTGCCTAGGTCCATTGGATAGGCCAACCCTTAGGTGGGTGGAGTAAACAGAACAGAATGTTGGGAGAAAGAAGCCGAGTCGGGAGTCGCCATGATTCTCCCATTCCAGACAGACGCAGGTTAAGATCTTTCCTGGTAAGCCAGCTCATGGTGCTACACAGAATATTAGAAATGGGTTAGAGCAATATGTAAGAGCTAGCCAATAAGAGGCTGGAACTAATGGGGGAATTACTTTTATTTAATAAAGAAACTGCCTTGGCCCATTTATAGGCCAGCCCTTAGGTGGGTGGAGTAGACAGAACAGAATTCTGGGAGAAAGAAGCCGAGTCAGGAGTCGCCATGATTCTCCCACTCCAGACTGATGCAGGTTAAGGTCTTTCCTGGTAAGCCAGCTCGTGGTACTACACAGAACATTAAAAATGGGTTAGATCAATATGTAAGAGCTAGCCAATAAGAGGCTGGAACTAATGGGCCAGGCAGTGATTAAAAGAATATAGTTTCCGTGTAATTATTTCGGGGCATAAGCTAGCCATGCGGGCGGCTGGGTGCTGGGGATACAGCCCCGCCGCTCTTATTACAACAGAGAGAGAGAGAGAGAGAGAGAGAGAGAGAGAGAGAGAGAGAGAGAGAGAGAGAGAGAGAGAGAGAATTTGAGGCTCATGGTTCCATAGGGTCAGTCAATGATCTCCAAAGCAGGCAGTCATAGCACTGGAGCAGAGCTGAGAGCTTACATTGGATCCACCCGCAAGAGATAGAAATCTAACTTGAGAATGGTGTGGGCTGTTGAGACCTCAGAGCCCACCCCTGGGACCTCCAACAAGGCCACACCTCCTGATCCTTCCAAACAAACAGTTCCATCAACTGGGCACTGAGCATTCAAATATATGAGCTGATGAGAGTCATTCTCATTCAAACTACCACATTCTCATTCAAAACATCACACTCCTTGCCTCCTATAGGCTTGTGCTCATATCATAAATAAAAAGTGCATTTAGTTCAAGTTAAAGTCCCTATGACCTTTCAATCTCAATACAGTTTCAAAGTCTAAAATCTCATATGAGACTCAAGGCAATCTCTTAATTGTAACCCCTGTAAAATAAAGCAAATTACATAACACCAACATACAATGGCACCAAATATACATTAGCATAATAAAAAGGAATTGTGAGCATTTTTTTGATGGTGTTTTATTTATTTTTTTATTTTATTTTTTTTTTAATTTTAATTTTTATTCTTTGTTAATTAAAATTTCCACCTGCTCCCCGTTTCCCATTTCCCTCCCCTCCTCCCAAATATTGCCCCCTCCCCCCAAGGAATTGTGAGCATATTAAGAAAACACTGAACTAAACCTCATCAGGGCAAACTCCAAATTCTGTAGCTCCAAGTCTGAGGTCAAAGGGTTTAGATGGTAGTTTGAATCTCTTACTCCTTTCTGCATTGTTGACTGCAATATAGTTCTGATGTGGGATTCCCCTCTGTATGTTGTGAATATATTTTATTATTGTTGGTTAATAAAAAAGCTGTTTCATCTGATTGGCTTAGAGTAAAACCAGGCAGGAAATTGACAGATAGAGAGAGCGAGTAGGTGGAGTCAAAGAGATGCCATGTAGCTACCAAAGGAGACAGATGCTGTATGAAACCTTAACCAGTCGGCCACAGCCTCATGGCAATACAAATTAAGAGAAATGGGTTAATTTAAAATGTAAGCATTAATAAGCCTGAGCTAACAGGCAAATCAGTGTTGTTGAATTTTGTAGCTTTACACGATGACTTCTCTGGGCTTCCATGCAAGGATTCTATGACCACAGGCCTGGCCTCAACAGGTTTCCTTAACCCTGGAGGAAGATTCCACCACCGCTTTACTCCTATATCCTTCATGACTCTAAAGCCAGAACCATGTGGCACATTCTGCCGAGTTTGACTGCTTACTTGCCCCTTATTGAATTCCATTTGCATAAACTTTGATTTGTCACTGCTTTTTAGGAACAGGCCCAATCCCTTAGGCCTTTTTACAAATTGCAGGAGTAGCTGGCTAGGGTCTTGCCCTGAGGGAATCACTCCCTTTATTCCATTTCTTTTTATCTCTTTCAGCACAACCCTGGCATCAACATTAAATTTTCTTGTGCTCTTTTTCTCCTCAAACTACACTGTGTATTTCTGTTTGTCCCACTTGCTCTTTTTCATTGTAGATCACTAGCTAGGTAGTGAGTGGTGGCTCACGTCTTTACTCCCAGCACTTGGGAGATAGAGGCAGGTGGATCTCTGAGTTCAAGGCCAGCCTGGTCCAAGAAACAAGTTCCTGGACAGTCAGGACTACACAGAGAAAAAGCCCTGTCTTGACAAAGAAAACATTAATAACTATGCAAATGAGTAAATATTAGGCTCTCTTGAAATTTCTGCCAACAAAATTAGACCAAAACTCTTTGGTTCAGCTTCAGGCAGATTTTTAAGACAAGGGCAAAAAGCAGCCATATTCTTGGCCAAAATATCAAAGAGTGATCTATAATGTTCCCCTCTGGAACCTCTTGAGCTGTGCCTCTATAATCTCAGCACATTTGTCTTCCAAGCTTCTGTTAGGATGGTGAATTAAGTCCAGCTTACAATGTTCAGTCCCTAACTAGTCCAAAGTCCTAAAGTCTTCCACATTATAAACAGGCCTGTCACAGCAAAATAACCCACTTCCTAGTATCAGTGGTATTCAAACTGAGGCTATGACTGCTCCAAGGTATGATTGAGGGGAAGGTTTTTATTGTATATATTAGGGAGAGTACAGCCAGAGGCATCTAGAGTCCAGAACAGGAAAAGAAAGTGGTAGATTTAGCATGGCCAGCAAACTAGATTGGGTCATGGTTAGGTTTGATTGAGAGAGGAAGACAGAGTGTAGACAAAGGAGGCTTAAGAGAGAGGGGTGCAAGAGAGGAAGACAAAAGAGACTTAAAATAGTAGGGTTATAAGTGTAAACTGGGGAAGACAAGTCCATGAGCTGAAGACATTGGAGTAGGGGACAGGTGAGAAGAGCTGAAAACCACAGGTACTTGTGATGAGTGATCCTGGAGACCAGCATGTGCCTTGGTGTGTGTGGTGCTAATAGTCACCACAGAGAGCCATTCGTCCTTCTGACAGTGATGGAAATGGCTCTGGTAAAGGGAAACAGACTAGAATAGGGGAGTAGGGATAACTTTGGACCTGACAAACATTGTAGTTACTTTTGTATTGCCATGGCAAAAACACTATTGTTAGGTTTCAGGAAGCTCAGAAATAAGTTTAAACTGGACTGTAGGACAATTTCTGGCAGTTGGATAAAAGTTTATTCCTCATGAAGTTGTGAAACCCGTTCCCATCTGCTTAAAGAAATCATCTCCATTACCTCTGGCAGAAGGAACATATAGCTACCTGTGGTTGCATATCAAAGCCCATGCCAGCATCTAGGTTATTCTCACTATGTTCTTTCTGTTCTCTGTCTCCTGTTATTCTCCCTCCGAAGCATGATCCTAATTAGTCTTGATGGGAAATACTATCTTCAGTGTGTGACTTTTGTTTACGCTGTGTTTGTTTAACTCTGTGAAGCTGTGTTACTGTGCCTGTTTAAAACACCTAATGCTCCTAATAATGAGCTGAATGACCAGTAGTGAGACAGGAGCAAGGATAGGCGGGGCTGGCAGGCAGAGGGGATAAATAGAAGAAGAAACAGAGAAGAGGAGGAACAACGAGAGAACAAGAAGAGGAGGACGATATCAGGGACCAGACACCCAGCTACATAGCAAGCCATGAAGAAAGAAGTAAAGAAAGGTATACAGAAATAAAGATAAAAGCCCAAAGCAAAAGGTAGTCAGGATAACATAAGAAAAGCTGGCTAGAAACAAGCCAAGCTAAGACCTGGCATTTATAACTAATAATAAGTGTTCATGTGTGTGATTTACTTGGGAGCTGGGTGGCGCCCTCCAAAAAGCCAAAAGAATAAAATATGACACAACAAGTTTTATCAATAAAAATCTGGAGTCAGATGTTGGGGTAAAAGCTGAAAGAAAAGTTCTTCTGCAACATTGGGGCATCTATCTTTGAACTACAGGCATAGCACATCCAACAGACTTTTCTGTGAAGCAGGATATTCTGTCCTTGTCTTGACAATGTTTGACAGTCACTTTCTTTTATGTCCTGCTTGTCTAATTAGCACAACATACTGTCAGTAGTTGAGACAAGGGCATTTTCTTTCCCAGTGGTTTGGTTTTGCCACAAAGAAAGTAAACTCCATGAGTTTCTTCAGTGCCCATTATCTTCTCTGAAGTAGATTGGTGCTGCTAAGAGCAGACATGTCTCCTTGTCATAAAAAAGAGCCTATGTTATTAAAACATCTTAAATGCTAAATTCTGTAGGTCTATGAAGTGTTTGAAGATGACCTGTCTGCCTAGAGTGGGGAGGAGACAGCTCTCAGACAGTCTCATTCTGAGGATTCCTGGAGGCAGGATTGCCATTTCGGACTGAGATAGAGGCAAGAGCAAGTGGCTGGTTTTACTCTTCTGACCTTCAGGTTGAACCCCAATATCTGTGTCTGGGTTTTTGTTAAACGTGCTACACTGTTTCATGATGGAAAGTAAACATGAACAGAGGGATTAGTACTAAGGAAGGCTTCCTGGAGGAGGGAGCCTCTGGAAATGGCTGGACTTGCACAGGCAGAAATAAGACTGAAAAGAACACATCCCCAGTGGAAGAGCAGGAGGGAGCAGTGGACAACATGACCCCATAGGACTCGCAGGATGCTGAGACCAATGTCAGCACTGCACCACCAAGCTGAGGAAGCAGGCAGTGGGCTTGAAGCTTTGCCAGGCATTGAGGCTGAATAGAGGGCAGAGCAGGGGCAGGAAGTAGAGTCTGTCTCCCTGCACTGCTCCAGAGATTCAACAGGCCTTGAAGGTTCCTGTTGGCTCTAGGTGGGTGGTGGAGATGCTCCAGTGGTGGTGGTCTTGTGCTATTGGTGTACCCTGCCTTGGTTGGCCGTTCTAAGGCTGAGAGTGTTTCTGTATCTCCTCAGATATCTCTCTTACTTTTCTAGAACTTCAAGGATCCTGACAAGAGAGCCTCTTCCTTCAGAACTCCACTGTTTACTATCTGCTAATAAGTACATCCAACCTTGAAAGACT
Organism: Chionomys nivalis; assembly: GCF_950005125.1. Taxonomy (NCBI): domain Eukaryota; kingdom Metazoa; phylum Chordata; class Mammalia; order Rodentia; family Cricetidae; genus Chionomys; species Chionomys nivalis. Next base: position 462,373 of record NC_080093.1, read on the forward strand.
AGAAATAAGCAATGGCTGTTAGGGGTCCATTGCTAACATTTACTAGGTATGATTACTCTCATTCCTGTGTTTGATACTAGGTATGGTATCAAGCAATCTGTCATTTCATACTGGAATATTTGTGGGAGAAATGATGCACCTGAGAATTGCCTTAAAATGCCAGGCTTGAGCTGGCGAGATGGCTCAGAGTTTAAGAGCACTGGCTGGCCAGGCGGTGGTGGCGCACGCCTTTAATCCCAGCACTTGGGAGGCAGAGGCAGGCGGATCTCTGAGAGTTCGAGGCTAGCCTGGTCCTACAAGAGCTAGTTCCGGGACAGGCACCAAAGCTACAGAGAAACCCTGTCTCGAAAAACCAAAAAAAAAAAAAAGAGCACTGGCTGCTCTTCCAGAGGTCCTGAGTTCAATGTTCAATTCCCGCAACCACATTATGGCTCATAACCATCTGTAATGAAATCTGGTGTTCTTTTCTGGCATGCAGGCAGAACAGTGTATATATAATAAATAAATCTTAAAAAAAAAAGTCAGGCCTTTTTTTTCCTGGATGGGCTTTGTTTGCAGGAGCGCTGAGACTCCTTTAAGAAAAGGATTACTGATTCAGTATAAGAAACAGCAGCTAGTCCTGGTTTGCCAACACGAATGGCTCTGACTTTTGGGAGGTCCAGCTACAGAGCATTTAAATGGGGTTTGATGCTTAATGGCAACATAGACCCACTGTATGCCTGAAAAGGGGGCCGTGAGCATGACTTGCACTGAAGAGACCTCCACCATGTTGGACTGGGTGGAGCCAATGGCAAGATGGCAGAGTTGGTCCTAGCAACGCCTGCTTAGCATTTTTTAAAAAAGTACTTCTGGTCAGAAAATAATTATAGATATGCAATAAAGACAGAATCAGACAAAAATAAACCTCTGAACAGGTCACAGTTTTTTTTTTTTTTTTTTTTTTTTTTTTTTTTTTTTGGTTTTTCGAGACAGGGTTTCTCTGTGGTTTTGGAGCCTGTCCTGGAACTAGCTCTTGTAGACCAGGCTGGTCTCGAACTCACAGAGATCCGCCTGCCTCTGCCTCCCAAGTGCTGGGATTAAAGGCGTGCGCCACCACCGCCCGGTAAAATATGTCTTTTTTTTTTTTTTGGTTTTTCGAGACAGGGTTTCTCTGTGGTTTTGGAGCCTGTCCTGGAACTAGCTCTTGTAGACCAGGCTGGTCTCGAACTCACAGAGATCCACCTGCCTCTGCCTCCCGAGTGCTGGGATTAAAGGCGTGCGCCACCACCACCCGGCTCACAGTTTGTTTTTTAAAAATGTACATAAGCTTGGGAGAGAGAAGAAAAAGAGTATAGACAGTTATAAAAATAAATAGTTTTAAAGAATAAAACAGTCTTTAAAGAGACAGAGTACAGACAGTCATAGATTAAAGGACTAAAGAAAAGTAAACCACATAAAGATGGAATATACACAGAGTCTGGATTATGTATATTATTGTGTTTTCTTTAAATTTTTTGGCTGTGAATGAGCTAAGTACAGAGAGACGTTTATTGTACACGCTGCTTAGCTAAACCAATTTGGGTATAAGGATATGTTGCTTTGGAAAAGAGGTTCTTTTGTTTCCACAGAGGATGAGAACCTATGGATTCCTTCCAAAATGTGGTTTGATGGACCAAAACCCCCTGCAAGGTTTCTGTGAACCCCAAAATTACTCGCCCGACAAAAAGCAGGAAACAGTTTGGAGAGAACTATGCCCAAATACCCAAATATTGTTTATAAATGTTTGCTTACACTTAAAAGGGGATATGCTATAGAGATGAATACTTTGCATTGGTATGGATCTTTGTTTACTGATACAAATTTAAGATCAATTTTGTTATATTTCTGCTCTTGATTAAAGTATTGTGTTTGGGCAGCTCATATAAAAATGTAATGTATAATTAAGAAATACAGGTTGATAGTCATCTATAATAACCAAGCTTGTAGTCATGTTAGTTAGGTGCTCTAGATGTACAGAGATGGATAGCTGTTCTTCAAACCTTTCATGACAATGAGACACATCTGCTCCTGGCAGCAACAATCTATGTCAGGAGGATGATGGGCATCAAAGAGGCTTCTTATGGAGTTTGTTAGCCATTTGGGCAAGAAACTGCTCTTTCCTGAACTGCTTGATGTTAGGCTGTATTAACTGGACATGCAGGACTCATAGAAAAATGACTGCTGAACTTGCCTAAAGGTGAGATAGTTCTTTGGGGTTCCTGCTTCATGAAAGAGTCTGCCGGATACTATGGGCCTGAAGGCTGAAAATGATGCCCCAATAAATGATGCCCCAATATTACAGGAAAACTTTGGGTGACTGTCCAGGTAGTGAGATGTCTGTCAATTCTAGAGTTTTGGAAATTGCTTACACTGTACTTCCTATTTACTTAGGTAATATTATATCCTTCTGGAGTCTATGATGGAGTTGAACAATAGATAGTTATAATAGTTTTCCTTAGTTATGTTAATAATGTAGATATAAATATTGTAACTATAATACTTGCTTGATAACTGTTTTGTTGTATGTAATCTTGGTTTTTTTGTTTGTTTTTTGGGTTTTTTTTTTTTTTTTTTTTTTCGAGACAGGGTTTCTCTGTGGTTTTGGAGCCTGTTCTGGAACTAGCTCTTGTAGACCAGGCTGGTCTCGAACTCACAGAGATCCGCCTGCCTCTGCCTCCCAAGTGCTGGGATTAAAGGCGTGTGCCACCACTGCCCGGCTGTATGTAATCTTGTTATGTTAAAGTTAAAACTTCCTTCCCCTCCTCTTCTTCAAGACATGGTTTCTCTCTGTAGCCCTGGCTGTCCTGGAACTCACTGTAGTGTTATCCTCAAACCCAGACCTTACCCAGACTTTCTAAGTGCTCTTGGCCACAGCCTACATTTTGCTGAGATGGCTCTCACCCAAACCCCATCCAAGGCTGGACTGACATTCTGCTAGCCCCTCAGGCCACAAAGAGATACTTGGCTTTGTGATGCACCACAGAACTCACCCATGCCTTAGTTTGGCTTCCTAACAGTCTTGGAGAATGGTGCCATCATTTACCCAGCTGTGTCTGACAGATGTCTTGGCACCTATACTGCTCCTCACCCCAGAAGGGTATAATTTTGTGTTAAGAACCCAAGGTTTTAGGTGCAGCCTCAGCTCAGTGCAACAACAGCCCCTGCTGGCTGATTGCTGTTCTGGCTGATTTCTGAACCTTCCTGCTTGTGTTTGGAGACCAAATTCTGATCCCAAACACCCTTGGAAAGCCTCTCCCTCATTCATCTCAACTCTTGTCATTCTCTTTTGTCCCATGGGTGCCTCACATGAGTTTGTGGGTTTTTCTGGCCCTTTACAGAAGCTGTGGAGGCCTTGAGAGCTCCCACAGCACCCCTTTTCTCTGAACAGATCCGGCTCTGGCCACACTATGACCAGACCTGTTGGCTGGTCCTATTTTCAGCAGATGTCATTAGAGAAGATGCACACATTTGGCTACTGCAGTGTTGTTTCCACACTGAACTCACTAAAGGTATTTGTGCTTCTCTGTCTGCAGGACAATTATTCCAAAATTATGTTTTAAAAAAGCATCACAGCAGCCTAAAAAGACAAAATTGGCAAGTGACCTACCATGTGGCTCAGTGTAGCCATAGGTGGATGCCACACAGAACTAACAGTAGAGAACCATAGGCTAGAGAAATGGCTCAGCATTTAAGTGTGCTTGATGCTCTTCCAGAGGACATGAGTTCTGTTCCCAGCACCCATGTAGCTGCCTGGAAGTTCCCAGCTCCAGGAAGATCCAACACCTCCCCTGACACCCCAATATGTGGCATACACATAAAGATGCATATAATACAATAAATAAAAATCTTTTTTGTGTGTGAGAAAAGATCGGGGTAAGTAGGAAGGTTTAAAAAAAAAAAAAGAGGTAGTCAAGTATGGTGACCACACTATAATTCTGGCACCCAGGAGGCAGAGCCAGGCAGATCTCTTGTGTTTCAGGTCAGGCAGAACTACATAGTGAGACCCTGTTTCAAAAAATAAATAAAAAGTAGAAGCTAGAGAGATGACTCAGCACTTAAGAACACTTATTCTTACAGAGGACCCAGGTTTTGCTCATAAACATCTAAATTCCAGCCCCAGGAAAGCCAATGCCTTCTGACCATCATGAGCACTAGGTATACAAGTGGTACACGAAACTACATTACATGCAGGCAGAAGTCATACACATAAACCAAACACAAAAATGTCACAAGATGGTCAAAATCTCCACTGCTACTTAAAACTTTATCAAAAAGCTTTTATTTGTTTATTCATTTATTTTTACATACCAATCCCAGTTCTCCATCCCTCCTCTCTACCCGCTCCCTCCACCTTCTCCCCTCCACCATCTGCTCCTCAGAGAGGGTAAGGCCTTCCCTGGGAAGTCATTGCATCATAATTTTGTAATTCTAAATTTTGTAATTTTTGCAAGAAAACAGAGAAAATAAAGACATCAGCAGTTCTTTTCATAAAGTGCAAATTTAATCTTCAATTGTTAAATCCAGTAAACAACTTTAATTTTAGGTCCTCTCTGTTCCAACCCAAGAAAAAGAGGGAAAGGCTATTTTTTGTTTTTACTTAAATGTCAAGTTTTTAAAAAGACCCAACTTTTTTGGTTTTGTTTTGTTTTGTTTTGTTTTTTTGATACAAGGTTTCTATGTGTAACAGCCTGGCTGTTCTGGAACTTACTTTGTAGACCAGGCTAGCCTCAAACTCACAAAGACCCTCCTGCCTCGGCCTACCAATTGCTGAAGATATATATCACTATGCCCGCAAAAAGACCCAACTTAGATAAAGTTTTTGCAAATGTGTTTCCTGGTAAGGTTTGAAGGTTCTGCAACTGTACTGAAGGAAAGTAGCCTTTCATAACTAACATGAGTAGACACTGGAATGCATAATGTAGATATTTGTGATTGTGTGGCAATTTTAAGGTCTCAAATTAAGAAGGTCCAATAAGGTGCTGGTGGTGCATGCCTTTAATCCCAACACTTGGGAGGCAGAGGAAGGCAGAGATCTCTGGGTTTGAGGCCAGCCTGGTCTCCATAGTGAGTTCCAGGACAGCCAGTGGTACATAGAGAAACCTTGTCTCAAAAACAAACCAAAACCAAAACAACCAATAAAACCCAAAACAAAAACCAAACAAACAAAAAAGAAGGTCCAATAACAGTGTCCTTTATGATGTGGTCAAATTACTTTTCCTGAAGTCACCTGAAGACACTATCTGGTTTTAGCCTCTGCAATTTGATTCTTAAGTTCCTTTATAATAATGAAAGCATTATGGGCTGGGGGTTTAGCTTGGTGGGAAAGCACTTGCCAGGCACATGCCAGGCCCAGGTTCTAGCTCCAGCACTGCAAACAAAAACAAAGGTGTTGTTTCTAATATTTAAAACTGTCTCCTCTGTTACAGGAACTAGTTTCTTTTTCCCAAAGGCACTGCCAGCAGCAGTTAGTACAAAATCTATGAAAAACCTTCATAATATAGGCTAAAATTTCAAAGGCCCAAAAACATTTTCTTTTACAAGAAAGTGCAACTGCAATATCTCTTGAATGATATTCTAGATAATTCTGCAGAAAATATAGCAGTTTGGCTCAGAAAGTAAAAAATCTCTCATGAGGAATTCAAGTTTTTTTTCTAGAAGAATAAAAAGCAAACTGCGAGGCAGCTTTCTGAAAATAAACCGTTAAGTTTATGGTTACAGTGAGACAAACAGGGATACACAATGAAGACGTGCATGTGCTGAACTGTGTGCAACTCCTAAACTCAGGGACAGCATATGGCTCCTACCATTAGGACATGGTTAAAATACTGTCCAGCACTGGATCAAACTGGCAGGGAGAAAAATAATCACAATTGTTTTTAAATGTTTCTCAGGACAGATCTCAATACTTGGAAATAAATCATTAAAAACAGAACATTTCCTCTGTAACTCCAATACTATATAATGCCAGTGGGTACTCAGAATGAAGAGAAGTTCTGTAGGGGCTTGCTGTGGGCATTCAGATTTTCAGCATCTGTTCAGCTGCTGCTAGATGGTAAAGGAAGTTCTCTGTGGCAGGTGGGAATCGCTTTTGCTTCAGTGCCTCAACACTGAGGACAATTTTTCCCCCGTCATCTGACACTTCTGAAAATGGTGCTAGATTGGTGAAGATTTCTTTTGTTTTTAGAGCAATATCCTTTAAAAGAACAGAAAAATACACAGCATTTTAGAATCTAAAAATGTGAATAGTTATTTCCTAGAATCCACCTTTTGTTATCAGACTGGCTTCATAACCGCCCCCTCACCCCCAGGGCGGGATTTTTCTGGCTCTTCTGGAACAGTCAACTCTTTCTTCCCTGCAGAACCCTGGTATCCTACTTCTCTATGAATTCATCTGCTTTCCTACATTATCTAAGTAGAATCATGTATCTGCCATTTTGTGATTGGCTTGTTTCATGCAACATGTTACCAAGTCCTGAAGGTTCAGTCTTGGCTATTAGATCCTCCTTTTCTAAGGCTGAATAATATTCTATTGTATGTGTCCACTATATTTGTTTACTAACTCTTCCTGCTGATGGATAATCTGGTCACCCCCATTTTTTATTAAATATACATAATGCTACCAGTGACAAGTCTGTTCATGTCTCTGCCTTCAATTCTACTGGATATTCACCTAGAAGCAGAATTGCTGATTAAGAATCATTCTACGGGTACCATTCTTTGAATGAGTCTCTTCCCCCCAACTGCCCAGCAGAGTAACTGTCACTGCCACATGGGCTTTAGCTTGTTCAGTAACTGGCACTCCTGAGTGGCTGGTGACTCACTGGAACTCACATTAGTCATGTCTTTTACCTGTTTTGCTGACATCATAATCACATTCAAGTTTTTTTAAACATTTATCACTTTCCTTCCCCAAGATTTCATACATTATGTGAGGTTATCTAAGTATTACTTCTAATCTATGAGAAATAATCCAAACAACCCATAGCTATGATTTCTGTATGTGACCAACATTATCAAGGATAGCAGTTTCTCAGGCTATCGCCATTGCTCTTTGCTGACCTCTCTAACCAGATGTTATGACCCTACTGCTGATATATAGAAATTAAGCGGGCTGGAGAGATGGCTCAGTGGTTAAGAGCATTGCCTGCTCTTCCAAAGGTCCTGAGTTCAATTCCCAGCAACCACATGGTGGCTCACAACCATCTGTGATGAGGTCTGGTGCCCTCTTCTGGCCTTCAGGCATACACGAAGAAAGAATATTGTATACGTAATAAATAAATAATTAAATAAATATTTTTTTTAAAAAAAGAAATTAAACTGAAACTGATCAAGACATTTTCTCCCTGCTTGCTAGCTTTCATAGTGCCAGAATGTGCTATATATAGGTCGCTGACTAAGAAAATACAACAATGGTCTTACCTATTATTAGATCCTATATGCTATAAAAGTGATTTGCAAGGCAAGATGTGCCCACCACTGGTGCAATAGTGACAGGGCTATTACAGAGTAACAATCGTCCACTTTCTGACTGCTCCATGGGAAGGAATTCTTTTTTTTTTTTTTTTTTTTGGTTTTTCGAGACAGGGTTTCTCTGTGGTTTTGGAGCCTGTCCTGGAACTAGCTCTTGTAGACCAGGCTGGTCTCGAACTCACAGAGATCCGCCTGCCTCTGCCTCCCAAGTGCTGGGATTAAATGTGTGTGTCACCACCGCCCGGCAGGGAGGGAATTCTTGATGCTACTATAAACATGGTCAAAAGGGTAGAGGGAAAAGGGGAGTTCATACTAAGAGCGAACATACTATTGCTGTTTTCTAAATGGTCATATTACCAAACTGTCTTCTAAATATTTATGGTTATATCCACAGACTTGTGCTGATCTCAACCTTGGTCAGAGAGGCTTATTTTTGCAGCGAGTAGTGGTTAATGCAGAGACTCAAAATGGCCAAAGTGCTAAGAACAAGTGACTGAATGCTCAACCCTAAACAGGACATCTGTATCACCACCCCACAAGACTCAGAGAACACCACAGAATCATGGAAGAGAGGGTGGAAAGGAGAATTGTGAAACGCTGGCATGGTTGTAGCACTTATGAACTCAGTACAGTTCTGACTACCCATGTAAAATCTATACAAGATCAAGTTAAAATTTCAGCATGGATAGGGAGAGGGAAATGAAGGAGGGAGAGAGTTTTCTGTGGGTGTAGTCATTGGTAGGTCACTTGTGCTCTAATGGATGCTCACACCCAATTGCATATGGGCAGCACTGAGTTCGATGTGGGGGTGGCAGAGGCCTGAAGAGATGATTCAGTGGTTAAGAGCATCTGCTGCTCTTTCAGAGGATCCAGGTTCAGTTTCTAGCACCCACATGGTTGTTCACAATCATCTGTAATTCCAGTGCAGGGGATCCAACATCCTCTTCTGACCTCTGGGTGTAATATAGTGCACAGACATACATGCAGGCAAAACACCAATACACACACACACACACACACATAATATACAGACAGATACATGATAGACGATGGATGGATAGATAGATAGATAGATAGATAGATAGATAGATAGATAGATAGATAAAGGAAGTTGGGAGAGAATCTATTGGAGAGATTCAGAAGAAGTAGGCAGTAGATACCGGTCAAAGTACAAAGTATACCTGTATACATGTGTGAAATTCTCAAAGAATAAATTTTAAATGATACTAAAAAGAATGAGTGTTTCTGCTCTAATTTGATGGGAGGCAATGGCCAATTCATCTAAAAGAGAAGTGTCTCAGTCTTAGGAGGAAACCCACCTACTTTTCCTGGCCATGCTGTACAGGCCACCAGCACTGCAGAGAAAACAGTGCTGTCAGTCAACTCTGCCAAAGCCTGCTGCTCCTTGCATCTGCTTACAGACCTGTTATTAAAAGCCTGAACTCTTCAGAGTTCAAAAGTAGAGACTTGATTCCAAAGCTACTGTTTCACCGTTTGCTCCCCCATGAAAATTCTTATAGTGGATGAAATTCACTGGTGGTCCTCACAGGCATTCCAGCCTACTCAGTGGTTACAATTCTCACCACTGGGGATGACTTCAGTACCAGCCCCTGTAATGACCCTCCCCTCCCACACACACCCACACCTATCCACCTTTATCTTGGCCACTGCAAAACCTGTCCCCTGACACTTCATTCTGCTACCATGCCCTGAGAGTGTATAGTGAGGCTGCTACAGGATGCTTCCTAAGGCAAATCAAGGGTTACCTGTATCACCTGGCTGTCTGACTTCTCCGGGTCTTCTGCAGACTGCACAATTAGCTGACCAATTTCTTTATGCAGTTTGCCCATTGTCATGGCCTCTGATGAAAGCAAAAAGAATGTTGGATAAAGATCTAGAATTTTATACAATAAAAAATTACCAAGTCTTCCAACTGAAAATCTGAAAAACCACACTAAAGGACTTTTAAGACTACAGCTAACCCTCCAGGTTTCTGTTTTATTCCCAACACAAACATAACAGCATGCTGGAGGTATTATCACCAATGCCAAACCAGATTTCCCCTTCAAATCTGCCTGATAAACTGGATGAAAAACACTGATTACAAGTGAGCTGTGACTGGAAGGTGAAACCCACACCTTTACAGTTAAGAATCTAAGTGGCACATATATTTAATCCCAGCATTCTGAAGGCAGAGGAAGGCCAAACTCTTTGAGTTGTAGGCCAGCCTGGTCTACAGAGTGAGTTCTAGTACAGTCCTGACTATGAAGAGAGACTGTCTCAAAAAATCAGGGTGGGAAATAAAAAAATTAAGTGCACTATTCTGGTAGGAAGGTTGTGAAAAAAGAGCTTCCTACCAGGCCCTTGGTTGGTAGAAGAGCACACAGCATGTTCAGATCCTTGGAAATATGCAAAGAAAACCGCTTCAGTCACATGAATTACAGAATTGCTCCTGCTTGCTGTGAAACAGAAAGTTCTGTGCGTCACTGCAAGGGACAAAGTCTATTTAGATGGTACCAACTGGAATGAGTGTGCTCTGTAGATCAGAAAATGGGCAGTGCCATCCTTTCTGGCTCTGGCCATGGCCATTTTTTATAATTTCAGCCTTTTCCTAAGGTCTGTTTCTACTTTCATTTTTCCACATGAACATGATCATGTTTGAAATTTTAAAACAAGTGAAAAGAGAAAAAAACTGGTTTTACTCATTTGAAGTTGCTAGATAAATCCTCACAGCATCAGATTCTAGCACAGAGTCCTGACAGCCAGCATTTGGCTGTTCCCACCTTTGAGAACCAGTGATAGAGCATACAAGAGCTATGAGCAGCAATCCCACCTGTCTTTCTAACACAGGTAGACCTGCAGGAACACCGAGAAATCCCTCCAGCTCTAGCAGATGCCTAGCAAGCTCTCAAATATTGGTTTTAAGGAGTCAGCACAAAACACAAAGCTGCTTGGTTTACACCTCATGCTAACAGAGAACAGAATGGAAAAGTCACCTTTTGCGAGTGGAGCGATGGTGATCTCACTATCCGCCAGATTCACAAACACATCGTAGAGGTCTGGTCTGTTGCTCACCTCCAGTTCTACAAAGCCAGCAATATAGCCTGCACAGCAAATAAATAAAATTACTGGAGCAGAAAGAAATCATGTCATTAAAGTCTCAGAAGTGATCAATCTGATAGCTCACTGGCAACTTTTCTTTAGAATTTTCTACGATTCAGGAACATTGGCTGTACCTTGGCACCTTATTAGTGCTATAAAAATCAAAATACACATGGCTCAAAATGTTCTAAAACTTAAGTTCAATGTCAAGGAACAAGGCTGAAGGAAAACATTTAGTTTTTGGTCAATGCTATTTAGGTCAAGAATGTCAGAAAGTAGGTAACTCTTAAAGAAGCCTATCCCTAGCTGGGCAATGGTGGTGCACACCTTTAATCCAAGCATTTGGGAGGCAAAGGCAGGTGGATCTCTGTGAGTTCGAGGATAGCTTGGTCTACAGAGTGAGTTCCAGGACTGTTACACAGAGAAACCCTGTCTCCAAAAATGAAAAGAAACAAACAAACAAATAAATAAATAAAATTTTAAAATTAGGAGCTAGAAAGATGGCTCAGTAGTTAAGAGCACTAGCGGATCTTATAAAGGACAGAGATTAGAGAGATTAGATTCCCAGAGCCCACATGATGGCTCACAGCCATCTGTAAGTGCAGTTTCGGGCCTTCATAGGCACTAGGCACACAGTGGTCCCTAGACATACACAGGAGCAAAACACTTATAAACATAAAAGAGACTATAAATAAATCTTTAAAAAAGAAAATTAATTTCTAAAATCAGACACTATATACACAAAATAATCCTAGGTATATTAAAGAACTAAATGGGAAAGAAAAAAAAACATTTTTAAGAAAGCATAGGAGAAGCCGGGCGGTGGGTGGTGCACGCCTTTAATCCCAGCACTCGGGAGGCAGAGGCAGGCGGATCTCTGTGAGTTCGAGGCCAGCCTGGTCTACAAGAGCTAGTTCCAGGACAGGCTCCAAAGCTACAGAGAAACCCTGTCTCGGAAAAAAAAAAAAAAAAAAAAAAAAAGAAAGAAAGCATAGGAGACTCTGGTCTAAGTCCAGGAAAAAGTTTTTCTAGACAAAATATAAAGTACTAAAGTAACAGAAGTCTAAAAGATTCCAACAAATTAAAATTAAGAATTTGTGGGACCAGTAATATTGCTCAGTGGGTAAAAGTGTTTGTGGCCAAGACTAATGACCTAAGCTTGATCCCCAGACATACATGTTAGAAGAAAATCAACTGATACAACTCTGACCTCCAGCAATATGCTATGGGAAGGTAAGCATGCAACTGAGCAACACACACACACACACACAAATATAAAAAACAAATTAAAAAGAATTCTACTCATCAAAAGATACTGCAAAGCTTGTGGTGAAACACACACCTGGAGATTTTGAAGCATAAGTAAAAATAATGTGCTTATATCCTGAACAAATAAAAGAATTTATACAAAAACTTAATTGAAAAAATGAGCATTGTTTTGCTGTAGAGAAAACAGGAAAGATATCTAGATGTGTTTACCCTTACTAGGAATCAGGAAAAATTAAAACTACAATAAAATACCACTATAAACTTTCCAAGCTGTAGCTGGGTGGTAGTGGCCCATGCCTTTAATCCTAGCACTTCTGAGGTAGAGGAAGGCAGAGATCTCTGTGAATTCAAATTCAGCCTGGTCTTACAGAGTAAGTTCCAAGACAGCCGGACTACACAGAGAAGCCCTATCTCAAAACAAAACAAAGTAAAACAAATAAAAAAACTTTCAAAGCTGGCAAACATTTCAATCTAACAGCAAGAGTGGTTGCAGATAGGAAGTAACAGAATCTCCCCTGTGCTGCTATAGAGAAGGTAAACTGGAGAGACTCTGAGGGTCACACTTAGCATTAACCAGTGACTTGAGTTAAACTAGCAATTCCACCACAATATTTAATGAGAAGTCTTATAAACATTCACCAAGAGATGCATAAGAATGCTTATGGTAGCACTGTTTTTTTTTCTTTTTTTGGTTTTTCGAGACAGGGTTTCTCTGTGGTTTTGGAGCCTGTCCTGGAACTAGCTCTTGTAGACCAGGCTGGTCTCGAACTCACAGAGATCCACCTGCCTCTGCCTCCCAAGTGCTGGGATTAAAGGCGTGCGCCACCACCGCCCAGCTGGTAGCACTGTTTTTAAGAAGGTTAACTATGGGCTAGCGAGATGGCTCAGTTGGTAAAGGTGACCATCACCAAGCCTGATGATCTTAGTTCAATCTCTGGGAGCCCCAGTGTAGAAGGAGAGACCCAATACCCACAAGTTGTTCTCTGATCCCACGCATATGCAATGACAGACATATGCCTACACACAAAATAAACAAACATGTTAGATTTAAAAAGTGAATATATAAAAAGTCATTCAGTGAACTCCAATGCAAATGGAGAATAAAAGGAACTACAGACATCCACATAAACATGGATGAATCCCACAAAAATATTAAATGCTAAACAGAAATAAAACAGGTTATAGAAAATTTCATCTACTGTATCTCTGCACAGAGCTGCTTGGAAATACACGTTTATACATGAAGGCCAGAAAGGACGAATCCATAAGTAAATGTAAGGGAGAGGAAAGCTGTGGGGAGGAAAGCAGGCGGAAAGAGCGGTGCTCCGCACACCACCAAGAGGCTACTTAAGAAAACGTTTTCTCTTTGTCTCTGTTGCTCAGGATGGAACTAAGGGCTTTGAATATGTTAGGCAAATATTATCTACCCTGAGTCATATATCTCCAACCTTATATATCTTTAGAAAAATATATTCTATTGACTGATTGAGTATATGTATTCAGTACTCAATGCATGTGGAGGTCAGAGGACAACTTTAAAAAGTTGGTTCTTGGGACTGGAGAGATGGCTCAGAGGTTAAGAGCATTGCCTGCTCTTCCAAAGGTTCTGAGTTCAATTCCCAGCAACCACATGGTGGCTCACAACCATCTGTAATGGGGTCTGGTGCCTTCTTCTGGCCTGCAGGCATACACACAGACAGAATATTGTATACATAATAAATAAATAAATAAATAAATATTTTAAAAAAGAAAAAGTTGGTTCTTTCCTTCTACTACATATATTCTGGGAATCAAACTCAAGTCATCAGGTTTGGTGCCAAGTGTCTTTATTGCTGAGATATCACTCTGGCCTCAACTCTGTGTATTTTGCATGACAGAAATATTTCATAATTTGAAAGGCAAATCATGACCCAGGTGGTGGTGGCACATGCCTTTAATCCCAGCACTTGGGAGGCAGAGGCAGGAGGATCTCTATGAGTTTGAGGCCAGACTGGTCTACAAGAGCTAGTTCCAGGACAGCCAAGGCTGTTAACACAGAGAGAAACTCTGTCTCAATAAAAGGACCAAACAAAAACAAAAACAAACAAACAAAAAACCACTCAAAATCAAATTACTGATTAACTTGGCGCTGGGAATATAGCTCAGTGGTAGAGGCCTTGCTTAGCATGCCTGAAACCCTACATTCAAGTTCTAATACCAGGAAACCACACACACACACACACACACACACACACACACACACACAAGCTAAAATGACAATTTTGTGCATTTTACTACAATTTTTTAAAAATATTTCTAAATTGGAAAAAAATCATTGTATTTGCAAAAAAAAGTTTTCTTATTCATCTTACCAATGTGTGCATGCCCAATCAATACAAACACATACATTAAACATAAGCAGAGTCCTTCCTCCCCTAGGATGTTCTGGTGTACCTGTGCACATCTGCACGCCTTCCAGTTCTTCAGCATGGAGGTGCACATAAGAATGCAGGATGGTCCAGTCCTGTCGATGCCACACCAGGGCAGGCAGAGTCCTAAGGAATAAAGGAAACACTCAGTCATACAATTGCTGGTCTTCACTTTGGACACTTGTCTGCTTCTACTCTTCCCAAGAGGAAACATCCAGGGTAAAGTTCTATGGATGGCTATGCAGAAACAGAGGAGAAATCTAAGCCTTAAATGGACTTGACAATAAAGCAATGCCTGTGTCTGTGTCTGTGTGTGTGTGCGCACGCACATGCGTGCGCACGTTTGTGTCTTTGAACAGGGTATTGTACCCTGGCTGTCTTGGAACTCACTATGTAACCCAGGCTGGCCTCAAACTCATGACAATTCTCCTGCCATAACCTCCAAAGTGCTGGTATTATAGGTATATTGTTAAAGTTAAAACCTTTCATTTGTTGTTTAGATAAAAAGGGAGAAATGTTGTAGAATATTATTTTAAGGTATGCCATTTTTGTTTATGCTCTGGAACAATTTTTTAATGATGCAAAGATGTGTTTGATTAAATAAAATTCACCTGTGGTCAGGAGACTTAATCAGCAACTAGGGTGATCTCTGTGAGTTCGAGGACAGTCTGGTCTACAAAGCGAGTTCCAAAACAGCCAGAGCTAAACAGTCAAACCCTGTCTTGAAAAACAAAAACAAACAACAACACCAACAAAAAAGATTTAAGAATGAGTTAGATTTAGTAAACAAAAAATTTCACTTCCCACACTCATTTACCACTAACAATGTGAGTCAGATAAAACTGAATCAAAAATTTACTTTAAACAAAGGTCAACAAACTAGGCCTCATGGGCTGGCTAGCTGCCTATTTTAGAAAATAAAGTTTTATTGACACAGCCATGCTCACTCACACACACATTGTCTAGAGTTACTTTCCTGCTAGCTAGGCAGTTGAGAAATTGGCAGAGGCACATAGTTCCAAAGCCTAAAATGTTTATTATATACATGTATGTGTATGAATGTATATATACATGTATATATTTTAATTTATTTAATTTTATGTGTATGGGTATTCCACCTGAATTCATGTCTGTGCAACACAGAGTTACAGATGGTTAAGACCCACTATCTGGGTACTGACACTTAAATCCAGACCTGCCATAAGAGCAGCCAGTGCTATTAACCACTAAGTCCATATCTCCAGCCCCAAGCCTAAACTACTTACTTTTTTTCTTTATTTTTGTTTTTTGTTTTTTATCGAGACAGGGTTTCTCTGTGGTTTTGGAGCCTGTCCTGGAGCTAGCTCTTGTAGACCAGGCTGGTCTCGAACTCACAGAGATCCGCCTGCCTCTGCCTCCCTAGTGCTGGGATTAAAGGCGTGCGCCACCACCGCCCGGCTCTTACTTTCTTTCAAACAAAAATTTGCTAACTCATTGTATCTGCCAAAGAAATAGTTGTAGTCAGTATTGTAGGAATGTGTGCAGACACACCACAAGCACCCACTCACATATATAAACATACACACCAAACAGAAGTTAAGGAGAGCCCTTCCTCCTGGGGTGCACATCTGTAGGTCCATTTCTATGTTGTTGTTGTTTTTTTAAGACAGGGTTTCTCTGTGCAGCCCTGGCTGTCCTAGCACTAGCACTGTGGATCAGGCAGGCCTCAAATTCAGAAACCATCTGCCTCTGCCTCTTGAGAGCAGCCTTTGCCTTCCAAGTGCCCTATTTCTAATGATAAATAAAAATTCAGTGACCCTGAACTACTAGCTCTAAACTGAATCATAAAAATGGTATTTTACTCAGACTAACCTGTTGTAGAATATTATTTTCAGGTGTGTGACTTTTGTTTATGCTTCATTTGTTTAACTGAATGGTCAATAGCGAGGCAGGAACAAGATAGGCGAAGCTGGCAGACAGAATATAAATAGAAGGAGAAACGAGGAAGAGAGGGAGCAATGAGATAACAAGGAGAGGACATGGTCAGGGGCCAGCCACCCGGCCGGCCACGGAGTAAGAGTGAAAGTAAGATACACAGAAGTAAGAAAAAGGCCAGAGGCAAAAGGGAGGCAGGATAATTTAAGAAAAGCTGGCAAGAAACAAGCCAAGCTAAGGTCAGGCATTTGTAAGTAAAAATAAGCCTCCGAGGGCTGGAGAGATGGCTCAGAGGTTAAGAGCACGGGCTGCTCTTCCAGAGGTCCTGAGTTCAATTCCCAGCAACCACATGGTGGCTCACAACCATCTGTACTGAGATCTGGCGCCCTCCTCTGGCGTGTGGGCATACATCGAGGCAGAATGTTGTATACATAATAAATAAATCTTTTTAAAAAAAAAAAAAATAAGCCTCCGTGTGTGCTTACTTGGGAGCTGGATGGTGAGCCCCCTAAAGAACAAAGAGTAAAGAGAAAAAAAAAAAATCACACTACACTAATCCACGCTCTTTTTATCAAATATGCAACAGAACATAGCACACAGTAGCATCTAGTATCTCCAACTGTAAGGAAAGCTCACACTTTAATAATTAAAGATGGTACCTGGTAAACTCCTGGACAGCTTCTATTTTGGGGTGATAAACAACAATTCGTTTTTTCAACATCAATGCTGTGTGTAAGATAACAGTTTCCATTCCAAATTGAGAAACAATGTCTTAAAATAAAAAGAAAAGATTGCATTAAATACATAAAAGCATAACGTTTCCATTAAAAAGAATTCTTGCCATATAAATACAAAATAACTTTTAGTACGCTGGCTACCTTAAGGCAAATGTTATTAAGTGCAGACATACTTCATTTAGTAGATGGATATGTTTATTCATGTCCTCTTACCAGGACATATATCATAGTTGCAGCCCTTTGGGAACTCTGGATACACAGATAATGCCAGAATCCCAAGGAAGTGCAATAACTAATACGAAGGAGAACCAACACTATTCAGTCATAAAAAGCTTTGGAGATCTCGAAAAATCCAAAAAAAAAAAAAAAAACTTTGGAGAACACCCAGTCCCAACCTCACTGAAGCCAGCAGATGGAGAGCAGTCGACTCTGTTAAGGACGTGAGGCAGGGCAGCTCCACCTCCAGAGGACAGAGGATCTGTGGCTCGGCTTTTGGCTGCCTGTCATTGTATTCTTCAGCTAAGTGCTGGATTAGACTACAGACATGGCTGTAGCTCTCTAGTAGGAAGAGTTAATGGCCAAGACGTTAGGAAAGAAAAACTGTGAAAGTCAGTGGAGACCATGAGCCATGAAATTTAGCTAAAAGCACATTTCTATAAAAGACACAATATGGAAAAAGGTTGCCACAAAATGTTTTGTTTTGACAGAATTCTAAATCAGTAAGCAACGTAAGAGCTGATGTATTCTGCTGTGTAGAAAATGCCTTGGCTCGGGACTTTTGTTGCTGGTCAGGGTTTTCCTTTCTTTTCTTTCTTACCTTTGATGGAGCCTACAAGATATGCCTTTCGACTATCATAGTCTCTGCTAAAGAAAGAGCCATTTTCTTCACTCTGGCAGATCCCCTTGGTAAGAACTGCAATGTAACTCTCCATCATTTTAACTGGGCTCCCATGTTTCAGATATAGTCTGTGAGAAAGGACAAAAGATGACAATGCTTTTTATGCAGTATGATAATGTGGGAAAGAACCAAGATTAGACACTAGTATTTTTTAGATTATGAAGTTTTAGCATTTCCAAATGTGCAAACCTGTTCATAGCATTTCTTCTCTAATTTACTTTGAAATACAACACTTGACAAATATAGACCATTTCTTTGAGGAAGGCTCTCTCCTGCCATCTGGAAATGTAGTCCCTATAAAGGGAAAATTAACAATGGATTCCCAAAGCAGTTACTCCCAGGAATACTGTAGTCTTACTTCTTTTTATGTCTTATACTCACAACTGGTGTCCTCAGTCACACAACTCTGTTCTCCTGGCTCAACTTCCTTTGACAAGGGTTCAAAGCATCATTCACAGATAAAACAGTGCTGAAGCACCCATGCTTATTATAAGCAATCCTAGAAGTAACTACATTTAGATGGATAAGCAACCCAGTGATAAACACAGACATCTGCCATCAAGTTAAAGACTTCCAAAAACACCAATGGGAAGTCAGCTGCACTTATAGGGACCACATGTTCACTCTCTTCCCCTTGAAGTCCTTTCCACTGAGCAACTAAGACTACCCTCTCTCTTGTTTGTTTATTCATTTATTAATTATTTGACTGCAGTTTATTTATTTAGAGGCAGTGTCTCTCTGTGACCTGGCTGTCCTAGAACTTGCATGTAGTCCAGGCTGGCCTCAGATTCAGAGAGATCCCCATGCCCATGCCTCAAGAGAGTTGGGATTAAAGACTTAAGCCACCAAGCCTGGCTTAGAGCTACATTTTGCTTGAGAAACTTGACTGGGGCTGGTGTTATACTTCAGTAGTCAAGGGTGGGCCTAGCCTGCTTAAGGCCCTGAGTTTGAGTCACAGCACTGAAAAATTAAAGACATTACTGGGCATACTTGGGCCTTTCAGCAGCTAATATTATAGAAAACTGAGAAAAATTAAACTGAAAACTGAATTTTACAACTGACTACTTGAAAATTATATTTATTGTAGATTAACTGGGAAAAAAGAGCTAATTTAACTGATTACTAAATGCTAATTATTTCATGCTACAAACTGAGAAAAGGGTGGGAAACAATAAATACTGTGAGCTCTCAGGTGTGACCACCAACAAGAGTATATTGCAGGGGTTGTGTGAACTGGGGCTGGGGAAGAGGAAGGGGAAATCCTGAATTTTATTGTAGACTCTTGTATCACTGATAAGTTTTATGTCTTTCTTCCTTTCTTCCTTCCTTTCTTTCTTTCTTTCTTTCTTTCTTTCTTTCTTTCTTTCTTTCTTTCTTTCTTTCTTAAGATTTACTTATTACGTAGACATACTGCATGTATGTCTGCAGGCCAGAGAGGGCACCAGATCTTAGTATGGTCATGAGCCACCAAGTGGTTGCTGGGAATTGAACTCAGGACTTTTGGAAGAGCAGTCAATGTTCTTAACTCAGGACCTTTGGAAGAGCAGTCAATGTTATTAACCACTGAGCCATCTCTTCAGCCTCTTACGTTGTTTCTTAATAAAAAATTTTATCAACATAATGAACAGAAACCAACTATAGTAATGGAGAAGTCAACATAAGATGACGACCCTGGGCTATGAGAGACAGAAAAGAACAACCCCCTTGAAAAGACTCTGAAGGAGAATCATGCAATGTGGCCCCAAGGACCATGTGTGCACAGTAACCCTCAGGCCTGCCACAGCTGGTGTATACAGCAGACTCTAGGAGTGCACAGAACCCCATTAGCTGCAGGAGCTAGAGGAGGAAGGGAGGGAGTGGTGGCAAAGGATGCCACCCAGGGACTGAAGCCTTCCTGAGTGACCTCTGCTGTGTGTCATAGGAAGCACACCTGCCTGATTTTCTCCCCAGAAATGACGATAAGCACCTCTACATTTACCTCACCATCATGCAAAGTGTTTCTCCATGAATTTGCACAAAGACATCAGGCACATGTGTGTGGGGACATGCAGAGGAATTACACATGAGCACACATGTAAAGCTGAGCACGTGGGAGCAGGAAGAACAGGGGACAGAGGAAGTGGCTGGCAATTGCTGAGTTCCCATTCCTTCTGAATCCTGGCCTGAGAGGAGGATGTGGAATGCCATAATACTATGCACTACAGAAACCAGACATCTAGGTTTTCTGAAGAGGAAGTTGCATCTGAAACAATACTGCCTTTGAACTCCAAAATACTTCCTGCTCAGTTCATGTCTATCCAAACAGCCCTAACTAGGTAAGCCAGATGCAATGGAAGCCTCATGCTTTTTAGAAAACACCTCTATAGTGTTTTTAGTTTACAGCTTCTGGTCCTGGACTTTTTTGTCAGTAACAACTTCCCTATGTCAGTGCCACAAGAGCAGCAATTGTTTCTGTGCCATGGTGAGTCACATGCCTGGAATTTATCTTCCACAGCAAGTCTTGCAGTATGGCTACTTATATGAACAGCAAAACCTCATTTGGTTAAAATACAATCTAACTGTAACTCCTAAGTAATGGAGTTTTATTTTTCAATTTTTGCTTTGGTGTACATGTGCATATGTGTGGGGTACATATGTATTAAATGCATTAAAAAAAAACCTCAAACTTATTAGGTTTACAGTAGGAAACACAAAAATTCCCTTCAGCTCTTCACTATTGGGTGAGTTGACACATTTGACGTTTAGAAATACATATTACATAGTGATACTAGTAAAACAGGAAAGCTAAAACCTGTGAAAAGCTATTACTAAAAAGTCAATGTGCTTAATATGTAAGAAATATTGGGACAGACCAAAAGTGGCAAGCAATCTCCCAGGAACTACAGAAATTGGACAAACTGTTTTTTTCTCCTCTCCTGCCCCATTTTCCCAAATCAGAAGATAAATCCTTCAAGCAAAGAGAAAGTCCGTCCTTACAAATCAGCCTCTGCAAAGCCACAGTGGCTAAGTCAGGAGACTGAAGACTGAATTTGTTTCCTTCATGTGCACATCAGCTAGATCACTACAAAATGAGATCTTCAATTTGGTGAATTAGCATTTAACACAGTTTTCATACAGACCTACACAATATCCTAGTGAAGGCGGCATATTTCTCTGGGTTAAAATCTTTGGCAGTCAGAACAATAGAAAAATGAGTCACCTGTCCAAAAGAAACAAACAAACAAAAGCATACTTTTTAAAGATACTTGAACAAAATTCAATAGATACTTATTGTAAAAGATTACAGTATTATTCTAACAAACCTCTTGGACACAACATAGTTGCAATAAAAAGAAAAGACCAAAATGTCAAAGTCTTCACCAGCTTCTTTATCCTTGTTTTACGTTGAGACAGTCTCACTATGTAGCCCATGTTGGTTTCAAATTTGAGACCTTTTGCCTCAGCCTCCCAAATGCTAGATCATATGTGTATGCCACTGTGCTCTGTTGAAAAATATAGTTTAGGCTATTCTAAATATTACTATCTTTGAATTCTGAACCACAGATGTTATTTTGAATGCTGCTATAACTTGGCAGTCTATAATCCAAAACATGGGTCACATCCACTTAAGGCTGCATAAGAATTTTCCAGAAAGAACTGAAAGAGAGATGTCTTATCAATTAAAAGTATTTGCCACTCTTGCAGAGGACCCAAGTTTGAATTCCTGAACCCACAGAGCAGCTCAATATTGCCTGTAACCTCCAGGGGGTCTGATGCCCTCTTCTGGTCTCTGAAGACACCTGTACTCAAATGGGCACACATGTACACAAATAAAAGTAAAAATAAAGTTTGAAAAAGAAACAACAAACACACCAAACTGAATGTAAGTAAATTAGTCATGATGGCACAAATCTGTAATGGAACAAAAGTTTACGGCCAGCCTCAGTTACATAGTGAGTATGAGGTCAGTCTGGGCTCTAAGAGACCTTGTTTAAAACAAACCATAAAGAGAAAAAGTACTTACTGAACAAAATGCAAAGATCTTATAATGCATTGAAACTTCCAAGCTTACGTTTTCTAAGAATCCTATAACTCTTTATAAATGATTTTCCTATTTTTCATACCATTCTTTACAGTCTGGGCATACTTCATAGTGTCCCATTATAGCTCAAAAGTTAACTCTGAAAAGTGAAGAGACACCACCAGGTTCATGCCAGAGACTCAGCAACTTGCTTCCTTATTTTTCTCTTGGAAAACTACTTGCTTGAACTAGGAAAGCATGTAACTTAGCTGGGTGGCAGCACACACCTTTGGCCTCAGCACCGGGGAGACAGAGGCAAGCAGATCTCTGAGTTGAAGCCCAGCCTGGTCTACAGAGTTCCAGGACAGTAAGGGCTAAACAAAGAAACCATCTTGAAAAAAACCAAAACAGTAACAACAAAAAAGAAGTCACATAACTTATTCCCCAGGTCACACGGATACTAACTACTCATAGAAAACAACATACCAATAAAAGTCTAATTGTGACATAGATTTTCTTAATAATCACTTTAAATTAAATTGTATCTTAATCATATACAAGTAAATTTAAAAATTCTTAACTCAGCCAAGAATAGTTATAATACTTAAAAAAGTTTATAAGGGACTGAAGAGATAGATCGTTCAGTGGTTAAGAACACTGGCTGCTCTTACAGAGGACTGGGTTCTATTCCCAGTACCCACCCACATGGCCATACATGACTGTTTCTAACTCTAGCCCCAGGAGATCCAACACCTTTTTCTGGTCTCTGCAGGCACTAGACACACGTGTGGTACATTCATACAGATATACATTCAGGCAAAACACCTATACATATAAAAATAAATTAAAAAAAAAATTTTAAGTTTTTTTACTAGCCTGGAATGCACTTGTAGTTCATGCTGGTCTTGAACCTGGCAATCCTCCTCCCTGAGTCCCTTAAGAGTTGGAATTAAAGGAATGTGTCATCACTCCCAGCTTCTAAAATAGTGGTGTGTTTTTGAAACTCCCTATGGAGATCAGGCTGGCCTCAAACTCTCAGAGATCCACCTGCCTTCAAAGTGCTGGGATTAAAGGTATGAGGCACCACACCTAGTCCTAAAACAGATTTTAATTATGGAAAACACTTGTCATTTTTACTCAGTGTGGCTGTGAGACTGCTCTTAAACCTCTAGTCTACCAGACTGTAACTTTGATCCTTAAGTTGTTGAGCATTCAACTAACCACAATGGAGTGCAAAAGGGAACAGTCCCAGAGAAAATAACATTCGAGGCTTTCAAGTGTGTATTGTGAAATACAGAGTCTACAAGTCTTATATTCTTAAATCACTTTAGATTTACTGGGTTTTTTTGGTTTTTTTTTTTTGACCTTGTAGTAGTCATACCTTTTTCAAAATTGAAGCATCTGGGACTTCAACTGTAGTGATATAAAACCATGTTCTTCTGTACTGGCCAAAGACAAAGGGGTGGAGAAGTTTGTTTTCATCTGTTAGGCAGCATTTTCGAAGCAGCAGATTCCTTAATGAGGCTGTGGTGGAAGGATAACACCACACCCACAGAACTTCTCCATTAGTGTCCTTTTCTATGGTGGAAAGATGGTCACTGTGAGAATGTCAAACAGCAGCAAGGAAGTAAATTGATTGGTTACTTAGAAACATTTTGTGGAATCAGTTTTAACAACCCACTTTACAAAGCAACTTAGGCTCTTGAGACCAAAAATTCCTATGAACTCGTGATTTGCATTTGTTTGGATGTTTTGTTTGTGATCACCCAGGCTAGTAATTCTCCTGAGTCTAGCTCTCAAGAGTTGAGATTACAGGCGTACACCTTGATTTTAGTTTTAGGTAACCTAACTAAAACAGGTAAAAGTGCTTGTTATGTAGCCCAATGGCCCGAGTTTGACCCCAGAACATACATGGTAAAAGGAGAGGACTGGCTTCCACAAGTTGTCCTCAGACCTCCACGTGGACAAACCGTCTACATGTTCACATACACAAATAAATAAATAAAACTGTAATGAAAAACTAGGCTTAGATATTTGTTAAGATTATCTTCTCCCACAAAAAAAAAATGCTATCGACTTATATTTTTATGTAACAGGAAGATCTTCAATAAAAATACATAGGAAAGGTTCCTAAAAGGGAAAAAAGAGAGGGTTAGGCATATAGGCAGAGCCACTTGAAACCCTGGGTTTGATCCTTAATCTCCCTTTCCCCAAAATGAAGGAGATAAGGAAACCTCCTTCAACTCATGTTACATATAGACTAGATTAAAATTTGCGCTTTTTGATGGCGATTAAACCCAACACATCTTACATGCTAAGCAAGAGTTCTACTGTTCTACCAAATTTTTAAAATAAAAATAATAAAAACTATCCATTCATCATGTAACTTTATTACCAAAATAAACATCTCAATTACAAAAAAGGAAACAAAAGAACTTGTGGGACTAGCTCAGTCCCCAAAGTAGTTGTTCACTATAGATTTGCATTACTATGCCTCCGATACCCTCTTTCCTTAGAAACAAAAAATCTTTTTCTTTTCCTGAGACAGGGTTTCCCTGTGTAGCTATGGTTACCCTGGAACTCACTATGTAGACCAGACTGGCCTAAAACTCATAGATCCACCTGCTGCTGCCTCTGGAGTGCTAGGACTAAAGGCATGCTAACACTGCCCAGTTTAGAAGTAAATACCTTTTTTCTTTTTCTGTTTTTTTGTTTTGTTTTGTTTTTGTCTGTATTTTCAAGACAGGGTTTCTCTGTGTGGCTTTAGAACCTTTCCTGGAACTTGCTCTGTAGCCCAGGATGGTCACGCACTCACAGAGATCCACCTGCCTCTACTTCCCAAGTGATGGGATTAAAGGTGTGCACCACCACTGCCCAGCAGGAAATACCTCTTAAACAACGCATGCCACAATAAAAAACTAATGGATTCTTTTTTTTTTTTTTTTTTTTTTTTTGAGACAGGGTTTTTCTTGTAGCCCTGGCTGTCTTGGAACTTGGTCTGTAGACCCAGTTGGTCTCAAACTCACAGAGATATCCCTGCTTCTGCCTATCACGTGCTAGGATTAAAGGCATTAAACACCATCGCCTGGCTGTTTGTACTTCATCTTTATCTTCACAGATATTTCGATCTTAATTCTGAAGTGCTGACAAGTCCAAGATGCCTGAGGTACTTAGGCTTTGTTTTCAAGCACTTTTAAAAATTAAATATGAATACAATGTGGCTAGAGATGGCTTAGCAGTTAGCACTGGCTGTTCTTCAAGAGGCCTGGGTTCGATTCCCAGTACCCACATGGCACCTCACAATTGGGTCCAGTTCCATAGGATCTTCTGGCTTCCATTAGGCACCAGGCATGCACGCGATGCAAAAAACATACAGTCAGACAAACACTCATGCAAAATGAATAAATAAAATTTTACACTGGAAGAAAAAAATGAATTCAAGATAAAGACACTCCTTTGAACGTCTGAAAAATAATTAGTGTAGTTATTTGCTAAGCCTAAGCAATGGCTTGCACTCTGCAAGGAAGGATAGGGTTTAGGTGCATTAGAACTTCGGGAGAGAGACTATTCAAAGGAATTCATAAAGGTTCATTCATTCGTGCAGTCCGGTGTCAGCTACCGCCTGCTTGGACTGCACAAAATTCACACACAGTTTGAACTGTCCAAAGATACCTATGGATTTCCTCATCATAAATTCCTATAAACTAGCCGGGGTCACAAATGTGACCACGCAGCAGGGACTTCTGGATCAACCGGCACGAAGTTCTCCACCGTGGAAGTAGAGGTTCGAGGTCACCCTGCGCGGGTTCCAACACTGGCTCTGCCACTTCCTCGAGACCCCCGGGGCGTCACCTACATTCCCGGGGAGCTGCAAACACCAGCGGCCCGGACCCAGCTCCCCAACCCCGTATTCCCAAAGCGGAACCAGCCCGCAGGCCTCACGTCAGTCCGGGCGGCAAGGAGGCCGAATTCCGCCGCCCGGGTCCAGCCCCTCCCTGGCAGATCTGACAGAGAACCGAGTTGGAGCTGCAGCGCGGGCTGGCGGGCAGAGAGCCTGGGTCCTTACCGATCAGCCCGACTCCGAGCATCAGCTGTGTATCCGTGGCCACGATCGCAGCCATCTTCCGCCGCTGCCCCTTTCGCACCGCAGGTCCCGCCCCTCCTCTTGGCCACGCCCACGCCCCGTTCTGTCTCTTTCTGCCGGCGAATCCGACCCTGCAGGTACCGCCCCTCCTCTTGGCCACGCCCACACCCAGTTCCGTCTCTTCCGGCCGGCGGATCCGACCCTGCAGGTACCGCCCCTGCTTCTCTTTCCTGGCGGGGACTTCCTCTTCGCAGCTGCGTTTCTCTAAACTCTGTTCAGTCACAGAGCCCCACCCAGCCTTTCACCCTCGGTTTGTGTAGTACCTTAAAGATGGAGTCTTCATTCACTGATTCGTTACAAAAACGAAAACAAATAAAAATAATTGGAGACCTAATATGTGTTGGGAACGCTGTTGACCAAAAGAAAATAAGCATTCCAGTAAGGGTGAGGGACATTAATTGGATAAAATAAATATTGCTAGGACAGCTCAAAGTGATAAGCGGCATGAAGACAACAAAATACTTCAAGTTGGGGGCTGGAGAGATGGCTCAGAGGTTAAGAGCATTGCCTGCTCTTCCAAAGGTCCTGAGTTCAATTCTCAGCAACCACATGGCTCACAACCATCTGTAATGGGGTCTGGTGCCCTCTTCTGGCCTGCAGGTATACACACAAACAGAATATTGTATACGTAATAAGTAAATAAATATTTAAAAAATACTGCAAGTTGTCAGGGAATGAGGTATACCACCTCACAATGGGTGTCAAGCAAGACTTCCTGAAGTATTATGCTATTAGGTATAATACACATGCCAACTATCAAAAGAAAAAGATCAAGTCATCATTTTCAGAGTGTTTCCTTGCTGTTTGATGAGGGACTAATGACGGCAGGGTTGCAGTGACCCACACAAACACACCCTCTGAAAGTAGATGTTTGCCTTACCTATGTACAGTTTCTAGAAAAGAAAAGAAATATCTTTTTCATAATCTTGACTTTTCCCTCAGCATTAAATCTTACTCTAGAAGCTGGATGAAGGTGGCTCACGCCTTTAATCCCAGCACTCGGGAGGTAGAGGCAGATCGATCTCTGTAAGTTCGAGGCCAGCCTGATCTACAGTTCTAGGACTGGCTCCAAAGCTACAGAAAAACCTTGTCTGGGTGTGGGGGGAAGCCACTGAATAATCCACTCTAAAATGATAAATTGTATGTTATGTAATTTTGATAAAAAAAATCATTTAAATATTTTTTAAATCTCTTTAACATTTTTAAAATTTATTTCTTACTTCTATGTGTATGAGTGTTGTCTGTATACCACATGTGTGCAGAGGTCAGAAGACAGCATCATATTCCCCTGGTACTGGAAATACAGTTACAAGCTGCCATGTGGGTGTTGGGAATTGAGCCTGAGTTCTCTGGAAGAAGCCGAGTGCTCTTAACTGCTAAGGCATCTCTGTCACCCCTCATTTCAATAATTTTTTTGGTGTCATGTGTGTGTGTTTTGTGTGTGTACATGTGTACAAAAGTGTGAAGCACGCTTACCTTACAAGGCCAAGGGTATGTTGGGTATCTTCCTCTTATATTTTGAAACAGTCTTTTGTTGGTCCTGGAACTTACCACTGCAGCTAGGTCAGGATCTGCTTTGTCACCCCCACCCCAACCAGGGTAACAGATATGTGTAATACATGTGTGCCATTATGCCAGGCTTTTTATGAGGGTGTTGAGGGTCTGGACTCAGGTTCTTATGCTGGCACAGCCAAGCACTCTACCCACTAACCCATCTCCTTAGCCCTCCATTTTATTTATTTATTTATTTATTTATTTATTTATTTATTTATTTATTTTTAAGACAGTCTCTCTCTGATTGGTTAGACTTTCTGGCCAGCAATCTCTCAGGATCCTCTTGTCTCTACCTCTCCAGAATTGGGATTACAGTGACACCCACTTTTTATGTGGGAGTTGGGGATCCCAACTCCGGTCTTCATGCTTCCTGACAAGCACTTTTCAGCCTTAACCATTTCCTCAATGTATACTGTTATGGGGTATTCACCAGAGAAGACAGCTCAGACATGGGTTTAAGCCAATAGAAGTCATCACTAGAGGGTCAATGACTATATTGGGTGCTTGGGATCCCACTATAGCCTGAGAATTTCTCAGGGTGAACTTTTAAGCACAAAAACCATGTTCTCGGTTGACATACTTCATACTGTTAACATACTGTTAACAATAACAGCTAGCCAGAAGCAGAACTACAGAGGCCAAAAATCTAGAAACTATGATTTATGGGAAGGTAGATATGAAGGATCAATGTCCCTCATAGGCTCATATATTTGAATGTTTAATCACAGGGAGTGGGAGTATTTGAAATATTCAGAAGGATTAGGGGTTGTAGTGTTGTTGGAAGAAGTATGTCACTAGGGGTGGGCTTTGAGGTTTCAAAGCCCATGTCAGTCCCATGCTCTCTTTCTCTCTGTTTTCAGATCAGGATGTAGCTCTCAGCTACTTCTCCAGCACCATACTCGCCTGTTGCTGTGCTTTCTGCCGTGATGATTATAGACTAAGTTTCTAAAACTGCAAGCAAGCTTCCCGTGAAATCTTTTCTTTTATAAGAGTTGCCTTGGTCATGATGTTTCTTTTTTTTTTTTTTTTTTTGGTTTTTTGAGACAGGGTTTCTCTGTGGCTTTGGAGCCTGTCCTGGAACTAGCTCTGTAGACCAGGCTGGTCTCGAACTCACAGAGATCCGCCTGCCTCTGCCTCCCGAGTGCTGGGATTAAAGGCGTGCGCCACCACTGCCCGGCTGTCATGATGTTTCTTCACAGCAACAGAACAGTGACTAAAACAGTAGGTGACTGATAATTATGCCTCCCCCTCCCCCTCTTATTTCATTACTTTGTGCTGTCAGACCTGCCAGACAAGTTCACCAGCGTTAAGTGGTAAGGGTTAGAGAATGGAGATGGTGGAAAGAAAGCTTATCCAACCAACCTTTAGCTGTGAGACTGACCTCTGTTCTGTCATAGATGAAGTTGGGGTGTAGAAATAAACTTTCTAGTTTCAAAGCCCAGATCTGCCCATCTTAGCTGTACAGCCTAATTTATGTCACTTGTTCTCCTCTTGTTTCCTTGAAAGTCAAGAGAAGCTAAACGCACTTACCTTTGTTCCTCTCCCAATAAAATTTTTTTAAAGATTTTATTTATTATGTATACAGTGTTCTGCCTGCAGGTACACCTTCAGGCCAGAAAAGGGAACCAGATCTCACAGATGGTTGTGAGCCATCATGTGGTTGCTGGGACTTGAACTCAGGACCTCTGGAAGAGCAGTCAGTGCTCTTAACCTCTGAGCTATCTCTCCAGCCCTCCCAATAAAATTTGAATCAGAAAAACTTTAGAAAAGTGTCCTTAGCCTTGTGTCACGGGTTTCTAACACTACCCCTAAATCCATTGATTTGTTTGAAGGACTCATCAGTTGCATACAGAATGGAATCAACTGAGTCTTTTGAAAACTTAATGTTCATTCAGTGACACATCACCAACAAGGCCACGCCCCCTAGTCATTCCCAACCCGTTTTTCAAGCTGGGCAACCAGGTGTTCAAGTATTATATGGGCCTATGAGGGTCATTCTCATGCAAATCACCACAGAACACTAAAAAATTTATCATTTACAGTGATGTGTCTGAAAATAATTCCACCCTGTTTTAATAGTTATCGTTTTGCTAGGTAGTGGTGGTGTACACCTTTAATCTTAGCACTTGGGAAGCAGAGGCAGGCAAATTTCTATGAGTGTGAGGTCAGTCTGGTCTACAAAGAGAGTTCCAGGACAGCCAGGGCTACACAGAGAAACCCTGTTTTGAAAAACCAGAAAAAAAGTCATCTTTTTGTTTTAAAACAGTTTGACTTTACATAAAAGCCATAAGTGTAGTGCTGAGAGTTACAATATAACCCACACCCAGTTTCTTCTGTTAACCTTGTATCATCAGGACATTTATTACAAGTAATGGATCAAGATTGGTGCACCATAGCTGTTTATTTAAATACCTCTTGTAGTAGTATACTCCCTGTAATCTCAACTCTCAGAGGAGACAGAGGCAGGTGGATTGAGAATTCAAGGCCAACCTAGACTACGTAGCAAAACCCTGTCTCAAAAAAAAAAAAAAATCTTTGTTTTATGATGTACAGGTTATATTCAAATTATCCATTCAAAAAACAAGTTCTGGGCCGGAGAGCTGAATCAGTGGTTAAAAGCACTTGTTACTCTCTCTGAGGACTTGGGTTTCCCAGTACCTACATGGCAGTTCACAGTCATCTGTAACTCCAATTTTAGAGGATCTGACAGTCTGTACAGGCATCAGGTGTGTATGGGGTGCACATACATATGTACATGCAAAACACATACATAAAAAAATAATCTAAACAATTGAAAAAAAAGGAGTTCTTTTCCCAGTGAGCAGTTATGCATGAACATGTGCACCCAACCTGCATCCACACAGTTCTTCTGGATTCTTCTTCAGTCCACTTTCATGGCCTTTACTTTCTTCTTATGTAGGGCAACCATCTTGGCACCCAGGGCCAGCTCCATCTCTGGCATGTTTGCTACACCTATTCCCCATGATCCTGACATGTTACATGTGGTGATTAGCTGCAGTACAAGTGTCACTTTCTGTTGCATATTCTGAGAATCTTTTTCTGGTTTTCGTTTTGTTTTTTCAAGACAGAGTTTCTCTATACAGTTCTGATTGTCCTAGAACTTGCTCTGTAGACCACGTGGGCCTTGAACTCAGATCCACTTTCCTCTGCCTTCCTATTGTGGGGATTAAAGGTCTGCACCACCACCACAACCCAGAATGAAAATCCTTAGTAATAGTGTAACTGAACTTCTGACCCCGAATCATCAAGCATCATCCCAAACCATGGCACCAACAACTCTAAATGCTTCTCACTATTAGAACCTCCTGTTAACAGACTCCTTGCAGCAGGTGCCCACAAGGCTTTACAGGATTTGGGGGAATTGGTGACATACTATTAACCAAAATTCTCCCTCTCTTTGAGTCAGGGTCTGAGGTAGACAAGGCTGGTCTCCAACCTGCTATGTGGCTGAAGATGATCTTGAACTTCTGACTCTACCTTCCAAGTGCTGGGGTTAGATTACTTTTAGAATCTCATTATTCTTCTGATGTAATATGTTACAGTTACAAAGAAAGGGCCGATTACTTTATTACTTATCTCGAAAGGTAATCTTATAAGGAATCTTAAAGAAATCACAAATGTAAACTTTTATTTTAATTTTTTTTAAATATTTATTTATATGTATACAATATTCTGTCTGTAGGCCAGAAGAGGGCACCAGACCTCATTACAGATGGTTGTGAGCCACCATGTGGTTGCCGGGAATTGAACTCAGGACCTTTGGAAGAGCAGGCAATGCTCTTAACCACTGAGCCATCTCTCCAGCCCCAAATGTAAACTTTTACATATAAAAAAAAAAATCATTCAGCTCTACTTTAAATCTTTAGGGTACATATCCATTCATTAATAGTTTTTTATATCAGGAGATTGAGGGCATAGATGGGTAGAAGGAATTAGTCATTACCTTTTGTCATCAACCAAACCTAGCAAGGAGAGAACGTCAGCCAGTAATAATTGGGCTGCTTTGTTCTTGTTCTGTGATCTTAGAGAGTTCTGCATTCAGCTATGTTCCTTTCTAAAACTTGTCTTCTTGGGGTTTTCACCTCCATGTTATTTAACAAAAACATCTTAGTCTGACTTCGTTATTTTCAAAGCTTTGTTTCAGCTTTGATGCACTCTAAGACCTGTGAACACATCTCCCAATATTAAGTTTAAAAGAATTTAAACTAGCTGGGCTACTGGGACTCAGTTGTTAGTTGTTAACTTGAGCTAAAATCCATACAGCTCCTTATGAGAGACTCCCAGATCCTAGCTGTGAAACATACCCTAGTATTTAGTTTTGTTTATCAAAACTCTATATATGCTATCATCATTATCAAACTAGACAGTACAGCTTAAGGAGGGGTCATCTTCTTGCCAATCCACAGGTTAAAAATGCCCAGTAGAATGGGATGTTTCCAAGAGATAAACACATTGTATTACAGTCAGTGAAGATCTCCCCACATCTACTCACACCATGCTAGATATGAGAGAAAGAGAGTTGCAGCAAACATGTAAAGGCACAGCAGAAGCAAAAGATATTCCAGGGTCTGCAGTCCCATGGTCTTGCCTAAACGAGACTGACCCATCAGAGGATGCCCTTCTGGTGGGCTGACTCCTGGAACTTCAATTCCAACTCATTGTTCCTCTTGCATGACCTACGAAAAAGGCCAGTCTGGTCTAGAGATTGAGTTCCAGGACAGCCAGGACTATGCAGAGAAACCCTGTTTCAAAAACCAAAACCAGAGGGAAAGAGAGAGAGGAGAGAGAGAGAGAGAGAGAGAGAGAGAGAGAGAGAGAGAACTGTTAATGCCTCTATGTTAATTTTCATAGTTGCGTAACAAATTAGCATGAACTAGAGGCTCAGAACACCCATACTCATGAGCTCATAGCTCTCTGGGCTCAGAACAGTAGCGCTGGTCTCTCTCCTTAGGATCTTACCAGGCTGGAATCCAAGTGATGTCCAGTCTGCATTTCTTGTTGGAGATTATTAGAAGAACTGGCTTCTAAATTTAGACTGATGACAGCATTCAGCTCCTTGTGGTTGTAGGACTAACATCTCTCTCTCTTATCTGAGTGGTTGTTTACTGCTCTTAGCTCCTTTATTGAAGTAATTTTTTATTACATTCATTTTTTAATGTATGTATATGTATATATATATATATGTATATGTGTGTGTATATATGCATTATATGTAAGTCTGCACGTCAAGGGTTTTTACAGCCATCTCATTGGACTATCTCCCCTTTAAAAGTTACCTGTAGCTGGGCAGAAGCCTGCCAATTAAGTTTGATACCCAGATTCCATGGTGGAAGGAGAGAACCAACTCCTGAAAGTTGTCCTCTGACCTCAACATACATGTACCCACACTTACACACAATAATAAAAAAATTTAAAAAGTCAATTGTAGCATATAACCAAATCCTACTTTTGAAAAACAGGCCTAGGGTTTATACAAAGCGGGTTCACCAGGAGATGGGAATGTTGAGGATATTACAGAATTCTGTCCACCATGGTCAGTCTCTACCACCTTATTTATTTATTTTATGTGTATGGGTGTTTTGTTTAAATGTATGTCTGTGTGTGGCATGCATGCCGGATGCCTGTGGAGGCCATGAGGGCATCAGGTCTTTTGGTTGTGAGCTACCATGCAGGCACTGGGAGTCAAATCTGAGTCCTCTGGAAGAGTGGCCGGTGCTCTCAACCGTTGAGCCATCGTTCCTGCTCCTCTTTTATTTATTCACACAACACATATTTATGCAGTGACTGCTCTGTACCAGGCAGAGTTCCAGGACTGGGGCACAAAAGCGAACACAACCTCATTGGTCCCTTAAAGCTTGCCACCTAGTAACCAAGGAAACAAAACAATCACCTGATGATGACCACGTTGCAGAAAATTCAAACTAGAGATGTAGAAGGAAAAAGGGAAAGGGAAGTAAGATTATTTCAAAGTATATGAGACGCATTCATGAAAATGCCATAATATAACCCTTTATTTGTACAATTGATATACACTATTAAAAAGTCTAAATTAAAGGAAAAACAGAATGATCATCAGATTTACATTTGGGTATTGGATAGGGCTTTCTAAACAGGTGCCTTTAAGTTGCTCTGCAACACAGAATGAGATCTCTACAAAGATTATCTCTACCTCCCAGCATGAAAGCCCACACCCTGCAGCTCCATGTTTCTTTGTAATCATGTTTGACATATTTAACAGAGACATTTGTTTTCAAACCACACCCAAAACCACTCTTCAGTGTCTTATTCATTTTGTTTTGGTAGTTGGTTTGGGTAGCTTTGGGCCTACCTTCCTAAAATGCCAAGCAGAAACTGAGTTTCATGGCCAGCAACAACAGTGACCTGCTTGGTAGAGGTGCAGTACATCCTTGGTGTATCTCTGCTGAAGAGTTCAACCTTAACTGGACTTGATGAAGGTTGAAAGCTGGAGGGTTTGGGATCTTTTTTTTCATATAGGTGAAATAATCAAGCTGCTCTGAAAGCAGTCGCAGAATTAATGTTTTCTGAGTATTAACCATGTTCCAGGCACTATCTGTATACAATGATAGGCTGCTCGAGTCACCATCTTTAAGAGCCTGCCAGCCTCACACAAGGACATCAACAGGCAAATGGGAACTCTCTTAGCATCTCTCTCTCTGTCTCCCTGGATAGTCTGCTTCATTGACCAGGCTACTCAGAGTCCTGGGCTCATGCTATTCTCCCACCTTAGCTTCAGAGTTGATGTGACTACAGGCGTGTGCCACTCTTCTTGGCATTAAAGGCGTGTTTCAATCAACTATGACATTTGCTCAACAAACATTTATCAAGTGCTTTCTATGTGTTAGGCACGCTTATAGGTGACACATACATGAGCAAATAAAACAGACCTGGCCCTTGGCAAGATTACTGTTTTTTAGCTGGGCAGTCAATAAATAAATGAATAAAATATGCTAGGAATCAGATGGCGATCAATGCTGTGGAGGAAATAAAAGAACGATGCTAAGAGCTGTAGGAGAAAGGGAAGTTGTCATTACTCTATGGGGGAAGATTTTACAGTAACGGTGACTCTGGTGGAGGGGGAGTAATAATGCAGAGGACCAGGACTGTGCAAGGCCTTGTGAGATACTGTAAAGACTCTGACTTCATCAGGGGTTGGCACCAACTCACTTTTACTTCCAAAGAATTTCTTTCCTGGTATGTGGGGAGTAAAGAGAAAGAACCAACGTGGAAATAAAAACCCGATTTAGTAGGTTACTACTTACTCTACGTGAGAAATGTCAGTAACATGGATCAGGCATCACCAGGCGGTGGTGGTAACTGCTAGGATACGGTATTAGGTGTGGGGGTAAGTCAGAAAATAAGGGTCAAGGATGTCTTTTATCTGCATAGGGGGAAGAACAGAATTGCTGGCATTAATTTGGGATGATGACAAGAAAGGGTGGAGGCAGAGGTGACCAGGAGTCTATTTTATAAAAGATCATACATATATACTAATAAGGTATATAATATATATGATAAACACTTATTTGATGTGTAAAACAGAGGTGTGGCAAGTCTAGCTTCTTAGAGAGAAGTCAAAGGGTGTCAATGCAATTTTATATACAGGATAGAAATTATGTCTAAACCCATGAGCTAGAAAGTAGGCATGAGTTATAGTCAGAGAATGAGGTCCAGGTCTAAGCCCTTGGATAGTTCAATCCCAGAGGTCAGAGAGAGAGATACGATCACACACGGGTGGGTAGTAGTCAGCAAGGTGGGGTGCAAATCAGGTCCTGGAAGCTAAGGGGAAGAAAATGCTCCCAGGACAAGAAGTGGTCAAGCCTGTGTGTGAGAGGAAGTGTTGGAATACAGGGTGGCTTTAGCCAGATAGCACAGAAGGGTGGAGGTTGTGCAGCACTAAGGTAGATGGGTGGGAGATAGGTCAACATGCTGAAGATAGCAAAGATAGAGAAGTGAAAAAGAGTGCCTGAGTGATTGCAAGGGTTGTGGTTTTGGATTTAAGGTGACATCTGTTTCCATGGCTGCAGTAAGGGGTATGTGATGAGATTTCACCTGAATGGGGTTTTTCAGGTAACAATAAATTTGAGAAAGGACTCAGAAAAGAAAAAAACAAAACCACCAACAATGAAGAAATCTAAGTTGGGAAAGGAGTAAAGAGGATGAGGCATAGCAAAATGGAAGCAGAGTTGCTCTTTGGAGACAGAGTCTGGTTATATGTAGCCTAGGCTGGGCTTGAACTCATAATCATGCTTCAGCTTCTCAAGTAGCTGCCATATGGATATATGCCACCATATCTCTTTAGCTTAGAGACACAGAATTGAGGGAATGCAGATTCCAAATGATCTTAAGCCACCATGTGGGTGTTTGTAAGTTAACTTAGGCCCTCAGTAAGAGCAGCAGATATTTTTCATTTGTTTGTTTAAAATTTTTATTATCATCATTATGTGTGTGTATGATGTACATATGTCAGTGGGACCACGCTTATGGAAGTCAAAGGGCAGAATTCAGGAGTTGTTCTCTCCTTCTACTTTTATTTGGATTCCATCCATTGAACTCAGGTTATCCATCTCGTGTGACAAGAGCTTTTCACCTGCTGACCATCTGGCTAGCTCTATATCAAGTTCAAATCCAGCCTGCAATCCTAGCTACTCAGGAAGCTGATGCCAGAAGACTGCAAGTTTAAGACTCTGCCTAGGCAATTTAGGAAGACCCTGTCTCAAAACAAAAGGGTAAAAAGAGGACTGGGGATATAGGTCAGTTTCAGAGGACTCGCCTAGCATGTAAAATGTCCTGGGTTCAATTTCGAGTAAAGGCCCTGACATGCTCCCAAAACTGGGAATGAAAGGCGTGGTCAGAGCTTTACAGATACTTCAGGTTGTAACTTGGAGGAATAGCAGGTGGTCTAGTGTGGTGGTTTTTTCAACTTTTTCCACTTTTGAACCTTTTCATCTGAGACAGTTTTGCGTGGCTCCAGGTATATAAAATAAGTATATAATTTACAAGCTATAGAAAAGCAATGCGAGGGTGGTACAACTGTAATGGAAAGAGCAACATTAAGGTTAGTATTATTAATAATATAACAATTAAATTTCGATCAAATTCTCAGTCTATGAAAGAAAAATGTTACTTTCATTACTAAATAGACATACCAGGTTAAAAAAATAAGTTTATAAATCAAACTAATTAGAAATCATAAAGAACTTTGTCTTAAAACAATTTTGGTATACTGTTGTAGGAGGCTGCTTGTTCATTTCCTGGCTACCTCAACTCCCAAAATAATTACTCAGAAACTATATTATTTAAATCACTGCTTGGTCCATTAACTCTAGCTTCTTATTGGCTAACTCTTATATCTTAATTTAACCCATTTCTAGATTAATCTGTGTATCGCCACAGGACTGTGGCTTACTGGCAAGGTTCTGGCATGTCTGTTCCCAGCAGCAGCTACACGGTGTCTCTTAACTTGGCCTTTTTTCTCCCAGCATTCAGTTTAGTTCCCCCTACCCCCACCTATCTCTATTCTACCCTATCACAGATCAAAGCAGATTTTGTTATTCATTAACTAATAAAAGCAACACATATACAGAAGGACTTCACACACCAGTATACATAAGAACTCAGTATTCTATTAAAGATTAAAGCAAATTTGCATACTGAGATGAATGTATTTGTTTAACATAATACAGTCTAAAGATAGACTAATTTTTTTTGATGCATGCTGAGGAACAATGGTAGGAATACTAATCATTTTTTTGTAATTAAACTATTGTGTTTCTTTAAGAGCAGAAAACTTCCTATATATAGTAAAAAAAAAATCAGTGTATTGGGGCTGGAGAGATGGCTCAGCGGTTAAGAGCATTGCCTGCTCTTCCAAAGGTCCTGAGTTCAATTCCCAGCAACCACATGGTGGCTCACAACCATCTGTAGTGAGGTCTGGTGGCCTCTTCTGGTCTTCGGGCATATATATAGACAGAATATTGTATACATAATAAATAAATATTTAAAAAAAATCAGTGTATTTTATAACATACTAATTTCGGTTCTTTCAAAAATTATTTTTTCATTTTAAAATTTTGTGTATGAGTGTTTCGCTTCTAGGAATGTCTTATATTACTTGTGTGCTTGGTACCCCCAAGAGGCCAAAAGCTATTGTCAGAATCCCATGGACTGGAGATACAGATGCTTGTGAGCCTCCATGTGGGTGCTGGGAATCAAATCCAGGTCAGATGGAAAGGCAGCGGGTGCTTTTAACTGGTGAGCACCTCTCCAGCCCCAAATTTAGCTTTTGCAAGCTTTGTTCTTTGTTGGGTGTTAAAGCAGGTACAAAGTGCACATGTTCAGAACCAGTGCTATAGGATGCAACATGGGCTAACCCCAGGTTCACCGTGCATTTCATTTTTGTATTTGGTTTTAGCTCTGCGCATTTTCAGAAACCTTTTACTGCTGCCAAATATTTTGCAACTTTACCACATTCAGTTACATAATATCATAAGACTCTTTGAGCTTCAAAGTTCAGAGTTCAGGGAGGATTGAAAGAGAATGCTCTGGGAATAGTTACTGGGAAGCAGTGGTATGTATCTTATCTCCCCTCTAGGGGCCAGTAGGCTGAAAAAGGAACTCACCCACCTCTTTGTGAGGGGTGTGGGACGGGCATAGTGGCCAGAAAGATGGGTACAGTGATGGAATTAATGGTGTTATGGGCAAACAGCACAGGGAGTGGGGCAGCTAAGATGCCCTACAGTCAAGAAAGCTTTGGTAGTGGAAGCTTTGAGTTGGAAGTTGAAGTATTGTGTTGGCGGGGTGGGGATGATAACGAGGAATCTTTGGACATTCAGAAAAATCACAAATAGATTTCAGTGTAGTTGCAGGCTCAGAAACAGAGCAACCAGAAGCTTTGGGCAAAGAACACTTTTGTATTTGTGTTCCGCAGCTTAAGCAAATGGGAAACTGGAAGTAGATGGACAGATGCACTAAGAACTAAGGATTATATCTATTGGGCTTCTAGACTTTTTCTTCCTTACAGACAGAGCTGGAAACAGTTTGATTTAAATATTTATTTAAATATTCATTTGTTAATCTCTCATGTTTAGTTTGTAAGCAACCTATCTAACTGTTGCTTTGTCAAGCATTTAGATACATCAGTGAACAATACAAACTTTTGGTTCTTTTCCACTCTTAAGTGTAATAAAGGGTAAGACAGTTTGTTATTAATGTTAAATATATGTATATATATGCATGTATATGT
The DNA here is from genome assembly GCF_950005125.1 of Chionomys nivalis. Taxonomy (NCBI): domain Eukaryota; kingdom Metazoa; phylum Chordata; class Mammalia; order Rodentia; family Cricetidae; genus Chionomys; species Chionomys nivalis. The sequence continues at coordinate 501,171 of NC_080093.1, forward strand.
GTATATATACATATATGTAACAGAGAGAGAGAGGGGAGAGAGAGAGAGAGAGAGAGAGAGAGAGAGAGAGAGAGAGAGAGAGAGAGAGAGAGAATATCTCTCTTTGTATCTTTGGCTGCCCTGGAACTCCCAGAGATTTGCCTGCCTCTGCCTCCCGAGTGCTGGGATTAAAGGCATGCCCACCAAATCCAGTTAATGTTCAGCATTTTGGCATCTAACCTAATCTGGTGCCAAGGAAGATATCTGGAGGAAGTGGCCCTTAAACAAAACCTGAATGAGAAGGTTCGTTTCAAAAACAAGGAAGGAGGCAAGGGGTTAGGTGGATGGAGGCCTTTAATCTTAGAATTTATGAGGTAGAAAATCTGCAAACAACCTAAATACTCCTCAGCCAACGAATGGATAAAGAAAATGTGGTACATTTACACAATGGAGTACTACTTGGTGGTTAAAAAAAAATGACAACTTTAAATTTGCAGGCAAATGGATAGAACTAGATAAAAACATCCTGTGTAAGATAACCTAGACCCATAAAGACAAATATAGTATGTATGCATTCATAGGTGGATACCAGACATAAAGCAAAGGATAACCAGCCTACAGTCCAGAACCCCAGTGAAGCTAGAACCCTTTTACAGAAACAGATGGAAGCAGATGTGGAGTTCCACAACTAAACAGTGGGCCGAACTCCTGGAGTACAACCAAAGTGAGGGAGGGGTGATAATGTGAACAAGGGGGCCAGGTGTGGTGGCACCCTCTTTTAATCACAGCATTCGGGAGACAGAGGCAGGTGGATCTCTCTGAGTTCGAGGCCAGCCTGGTCTACAGAGGGAGTTCCAGAATAGTCAAAGATACACAGAGAAGCCCTGTCTTGGAAAATAAATAAATAAAAATGAGCAAAGAGGTCAAGACCATGATGGGGAAACTCACAGAACCAGCTGACCCGAGATAGTGGGAGCTCACTGACTCTGGACTGACAACTGGGGAACCTGCACAGGACCAAACTAGGCCCCTGGAATACAGGTAACAATGGTGTAGCTTGGGCGGTGTAAGGGGTCACGGGCAATGGGACCAGGATCTAACTCTAATACATGTACTGACTTTGTGGAGCCCACTCTCTAAGGACAGATACCTTGCTCAGCCTAGGCCAGGGGGGAGGAGGCGGTAGTGGTGGTGGTGCCCTTTGGTTCTGCCTCAAGGAGGCAATGGGACAGACTTAGTTGACTTCCCAGGGGAGCCCTTAACCTCTCTGAGGAGCAGATGGGGGGTGGGGTGGGGCAAAGGGGTTGGAGCAGGAGGAGAGGAGGGTGGGGAAACTGGGATTGGTATGTAAAACAAAACAAAACAAAAAAGAGAAAAAAAAAGCAAACAACAACAACAACAAAAACTAATTTATGAGACAGAGGGAGCTGGATCTGTTTCTGGACAGCCAGCAGTACATAGTGAGACTGTTTCAAAAAATAAAATAAAACAAAATAAAAAAGGAACGACTGGTTCCTAGTGAGGTAATGGCAGGTGTTGGGAGGACCTTTGAGAACACTGAAAGACACAGGACGTGGGCCTGGAGAGATGTTGCCTTCACAAGGCTTATGATGAGTTTGAACTGTCTTTTTCCTAAGACTGCAAAGTTCATTAAGGTAGAAAGCTAGACTATTTTGTTCACTCTTGTGACCCTTACACCTATCAAAAATGTATATCTACTATGCTTGGCACATAGTAAAGTGCTTGACACTTGATAAAGATTTGTTAAAAGAGTGCTTTACTGTGAATCATAGTTTATAAGTACACTGCCACATTCTTATAAATAAAATGATAAACGTGATGGTAGACATGGTGGTGCAAGCCTGTAGTTTGAGCTCACTGCAGGCTAACGTGGGAGAATTGAAAATTCTGGGCCAGCTTGGAATTTTTTTCATTGCATAGTGAGATCCTATCTCAAAAGCAAAATAAAAGAGAACAAAACCACTCTCAAAAACATTCCCTACACTGGTCCTGAAGAACCACAGCCACAGGTTCTCCATAACTCAGGACAACAACAGGATATCTGAGAGGAGTTTTGGTGAAGGTCTGGTTTTAATGGTGTACCAGAGGCCTTGAACTGGACCAATAACTCATTGCAATGAACATTTGCAAGTAAAGCTATTTTGGCGATAGGATATACTGCACGACAAACCACAGCTCCCAATGTCACTTACGACAAATTAATACGTGATGGAGAGTTGGAAAGATGGAGAAGCAAAGCGGTTTTTTTTTTTTTTTTTTTTTTTTTTGCGTGTTTTCTTATTTACTTACTTATATTTTCTTTTGTGGGACAGGTTACAAGGGTGGAGTGTGGACATGGAAGGACCGGGAAATGACTGGGATTGGGGTGCGTGATGTGAAATTCCCAAAGAATCAGTTAAAAAACTATGTTAAAAAATTCCTTACATGTATGAAAGAAACTATCCCAGGAAGTCAAAAGTAACTTGACAAGGGAAAAAAACATCAGCTTTGACCATGCTTGAACAGTTTCAAACATATCTTCAAGTTGCTTGTTTCCTGATGAATGAGCATTAATCAGCAGGCAATTATGCTTTTCTCCTGGTTCAATTAGCTCCTATCTCAAGTCTCATTGTAAAAACATCTTTTTTTTTTTTTTTTTTTTTTTTTTAAATAAAGGAATCCTTTGAAAGGAGGCATTGGGTGTCTTATCTCTACCACTCAACATTATGGCTGCTAGATGTTACCCAAAACCTGTTGGGGGGATATATTTACCCCTGCAATTGATATCATTGCTTTCATTAACAAATAGTACCAGACCCCAAATAAATTATTGGAGATGGTGTTTTGTGTGCTGCCCAGTTAGTCTTTTTTTTTTTTTGGTTTTTTGAGACAGGGTTTCTCTGTGGTTTTTGGAGTCTTTCCTGGAACTAGCTCTTGTAGACCAGGCTGGTCTCGAACTCACAGAGATCCGCCTGCCTCTGCCTCCCGAGTGCTGGGATTAAAGGCATGCGCCACCACCGCCTGGCTGCCCAGTTAGTCTTGAACTCTAGATTCAAGCAATCTTTCTGTCTTAGGGTTTGAGTGGTTGGGACTTCAGATACCAGCCACCATATAAATAAATTAAACTAATTTGACTAATTTATTTAATGCATTTAAATCATCATTGGCTATTATATCACCAATGTTTCATTTGTTTCAAACAATGTGAAAGGGAAAATTATCAATATGAGGGATATTTGATTTCAGTTCATCTTTTTAATTTTCTAGGGTTCATTTGACTGGGCCTACCAAATGAGTAATGCAGAACCCATTTACCTTTAAATTTTTTTTTTAGATTTATTAATGTGTCTGGGTATTTTGCCTTCCTGTATGTAGGTGGACCATGTGTGTGCCTAGTGTTTGTAGAGGTCAGAAAGCGCCACATAACCTGGGACTGGAGTTATGGATGGATGGTTGTAAACCACATTGTGGATGCTTGGAATCAAACCTGGATCTTCCTCAGGAGCAACAAGTTCTCTTAACTGCTGCGCCATTTCTCCAGCTCCTATTTTTTTTATCCTTTTCTGATATGATAAGCATCTTCTGATATTTAGGTCAAGTTTCCTTTTATTTTATCGTTTGCATCTTTCTTTAGCCTGTGAAGTAATTTTTATGTAATAAAAACTGCATGAAAGAACTATTTGCTCTTTATGCTTGGCTTTTAAATTTTGAGTTAATTATAATATACACAACGAAATCCCTTGATCATGCCCATAAAACAGTTGCTAAAGCATCTTAGTATTTGCTGCTCCTTTACACCAACCCTGTCTGGTATTTGCTCATGCATTTATCATGGTCTAAATATTCTGGGGTAAGAACTCTTGAAATCAACTTAAAAACTCTGTGTCTGCATGTGGGTATGTAGGGTGCCACGGGGAGGCCAGAGGTGCTGGATACCCGAGACTAGAGTTATGGGTGGTTATGAGCAGCCTGGCATGAGTGCTGGGACCTGAACTAAGGTGCTTTGCAGGCCCAGAACTCTTTTAAAGGTTGAGCCATCTCTTCAGACCCTTAAAAAGCCCTTTAACTTTTTAAATTTTATTTGAGAAATGGTTTCTCTGTGTAGCCCTGGCTCTCCTAGAACTCACTGTGTAAACTGAGCTGACCTTGAACTCAAAGCCTGCCTCTGTCTCCAGAGTGCTGGTATCAAAGGTGTGCACCACCACCTCCAAGTTTTTGATTTGAAAAGAAATTGTGCTCCCCCCCCATCTCTGCATTAAACGGAAAAACCTCATTATGGAGACAAAAATAAGAGATGCTTCTGTGGCATGTACTGTAGTTTCCTCATTCATTGATACAGTATCTCATTAATTCACATGCCCAATATTTATTATTATAAAACGTGTAATAAACTTGCAGTAATTTATCCCATCTTTTCCTTCTGAACCTTTCTTATTATGGTGCTAGGGACTGAGCCAAGGGCCTTGTTCATGCTAGGCAATCTTCAGCCCTGAACTCAAGCTATTTCCTACCAAGAGCTTAATAATTCGACGCAGTTTAAATGGCTTTCAAGCTCTAAGCATAGTAATTAATCTCTGCACACTAAGTTTGTTAGTCAGCAATAAAAGACATGGCTTGCAATAAACCTTTTTCCCACCAACACACATTTCTTTTGTTTGTGACGTGGACTGTTATGTAAAAATCGACGACACTCGCGTATTTTCAAACACACAAATAATCAGCTATTTTCCAGGGCCTTCTTCCTCTTATGAGGTGGCTCTGCCAGCACTAGCTTTCTCTTGAGAATCCTTGAGACACTAAACCCACAAGGATACCAAATAACTCTTATTAGTGTGCTCCCCTCCCCTTCCTTGTCAGTCAAGCGATTGGTACACTATTTGCCGGCGCCGAGCTCCGCATTTCCGTTAAGTAAATTCGGCCGGCGGTGGCAGCACTGGCCTTTAATCCCAGCACTCGGCAGAGGCAGGAGGCCGACCTGGTCTACAAAGTGAGATCCAGCACAGCCAGAGCTACACCACACAGTGAAACCCTGTCTCGAAAAACAAAAAGCAAACAAAACTCTTTCTCAGCCTTTCCTGACAGTCAGGCGAGGAGCCTGCGTAGCCAATGTGACCTTAACCTAACGCGGTCTGCCCACGCGCCATTTGCTTTGGAAATGATTGTGGAGACACTGCCTTTTCTCGTCGCAGATATGACAGCAAATTACCCTTTCCCAACCCACGTTCGTTCGTTGGAGCACCGCTGTCGGGAGGAAAATGTCTCCAAGGTCCTCCCCGCCCGCGCCCCAAGGGGTACACAACTGTTCGCGCCACCCGGTACCCGCCGCCACGTCAGCCCGCGCTCCACAGACGAGCGCGCCTGCGCGTGGAGAAAGTCGGAGCATGCGCAGAGGCCCGCCCCCTACATCCGGGGCTCGGGCGGCGGCGGTGCCGCCGCAAGGGGATCACGTGGCTCCTTCCTTTCCGTCTCTGGCCGGCTGGGCGCGGGCGACTGCTGGCGAGGCGCGTGGAAGCTCGCGCTAGTTCCCCTCCGCCTCCTCTCCCGGTCCGGGCCACTAGGGAGTTCGCTGACGCCGGGTGAGCTGAGCCTACCGCCAAGATGCCGGCCTACTTCCAGAGGCCGGAAAATGCCCTCAAGCGCGCCAACGGTGAGTAAGGTGGCAGGTCGCGCCGCACAGGGCCGGCCTGAGGCTTGGGAGGTCGAGGGCCCCGGCCCGATTCCCGGAGCCCGGGCTCTGGAGACCGGTGATCACGGCCGCCTCCACCCCGGCCGTGTCTCGGCACGGCCTCTCGGCTGAAACGGGCCGCGGCGGAAAGCGCGGATCAGGAACCGTCGCCCCGGCTTGTCTTCCCTGGCTGCCGCCTGATGCTTGCGTCGCGGGGTCTCTCCGGCCCGGCGAGCCTTCCCCTCGATCAGCCTTCCTCCGGCTTTTCAGACTCGCGGGCTGCTTGGGAAGCCCCGCGCTCCCTACCGCCATCTGGGAGTGCCGGGGAGGAGGAAACATGGCTCCCTCCCGGGGACAATGCACGCGAGAACCTCGGCTCCACCTCCCGCCGGGGCCGGGAACCCGGCTAGTTTACCTCCACCCTGCCTAACAGGCACGAATGGCCCCAAGTCCCACGCTGAGGCCTGCTGGGTCAGGGTCCACTTCCCTTACACAGTCGCTAGTTTGCACTTCAGGCCTCTCATCCATTAACTTGTTTCCTGTGCTCCCCTTCCCCCCCCCATATTGATTAGGGTCAGTTCGAAAGCCTATTCTGAACCACGAGAAGTTAATATTCTTTAGGGATTTAAAAATGGTTCTCCCCAGACAAGCCTCTAGAGTTGTTTCCCCAAGGTCACTTGGGAGCTTCGGGAAACTAAAACCAAGGTCTCTTGATAACCAGATCAGATTTTTTTTTTCCTTTTCTTTTTTCCTTCCTCCACCGCAGCCCCACCGTCTGGTGTTTCTCTTAACATACGTGTGTTTAAGCCCTGGCCCTTGCAGGAAAGACTTATCCTGATCTCTTTAGTTTGACATTGTGAGGTGGAAAAGTCGTATGCACATCTCTGATCTTTAAAAATTGCCTTAAAAAATATCCTAATAATTCTGTAGCCGTCTCCCCTTTTAACTCCCAATCCAAACAGGTAAACCATATATATTGAGGGTTTAAGTTTGGCAAGCTTGTTGGAAGTTGAGGTCTTATTTTGTGAAAAGGCCATTTGAGTCAGTACTTACAAAGGAATACTGTTGATAGTCTGTCAGGAATAAAGATGTGTTGGTTACATACTTCTGAAATGTATTTTTTGTGGTTAGGGAGTAATCTGGAATAGAGTAATTATGCATCCTGGAATTGTAGTAGAATTTACTAAAACTGCAAGTTGCTGATAACTAACCTAATACTACTAACACTAATCTATATTTGAAATCAGAGGTGTAGGTAAGTTAGGACTTTTTTTTTTTTTTTTTTTGGTTTTTCGAGACAGGGTTTCTCTGTGGCTTTGGAGCCTGTCCTGGAACTAGCTCTTGTAGACCAGGCTGGTCTCGAACTCACAGAGATCCGCCTGCCTCTGCCTCCCGAGTGCTGGGATTAAAGGCGTGCGCCACCACCGCCCGGCAAGTTAGGACTTTTGATGTTCTGAAACTTAGGAATTCCATTGTGCTGTAGAAAAGGTGGACTTACTAGGTATAGCTGTTGTATAGATGTTTATTTTGTAACATTTCACCAGCGGGCATTCCCCCCCATCGTTGTCTACTTAAAACACTATATAGTCTTTGGCCTACATACATACACAGTAACATGCTGACCTTGTTTTTTCCTGTTTGGAATCAACATGTGAACTTAATAGTTCAATAACTTTTAAAGTAAGAAGGTTACATAATGTGTTCTATATTTGTTTTCACTGTTTCTCAGTTGAAGTAGACTTGATTAATGATAAGCAAGTTGGGGAAAGTAGCAGTAAAGTACTGTGTGGGTAACGTGGGTTCTATTGATGTATCTTTCCAAAGGCCTGTATTGACTTGTTGCAGCCCCATTAGTGTCTGAAGTAGCAAGTGGTGATGCCTTAGCTTCCAAGGGACTTGTCAGGAGCAGATTGTCTGTCACATTTAGCACTGTTTATAGGACATTAAGTAGAATACTGAAAGGGCTTTTCACATTTTAGAAATCTGTTTACTTAAATGTTTTATCTGTAGCATCTGTAACCCCAGCGATTTTTTTTTTTAATAAAATAGACTTCCAGTCACACTAAGCAGTCATTTCTGAGGGAAAAATGTCAAAGCCTTTTCACTTTACACACACACCCTACAACTCCTGCCTTAAGAGATGAAGTTGTTATTGAAACCCCACAGTTGATTAGTAACATTATCTGTTGCACAGAATAGTGAAAAATGAAGGATTGATGTGAACCTTTTCATGGTTTCAATCATGTCCTAAAGATAAACACAGAATGCTAGTAATTTCTACACTTATTCTCTTAATACATATAATTCTGGATTTCAGTTTCTAGAATTTTAGTCTTGGAATCATTTTAAGTGTTGAAATCCTAGCTTCATCAAGCCTTCCTACCCCATTAACTAGGAGCACTAAATCTCACAACCATGGATCATAATGAAGAGTTTCAATTTCATTGTTTTGTTTAAAAATATTCATCCCCTCCCTTATTTTTCTTATTATTGGTGACAGTGTGGGTATCTGTATGATTTTGTGTTTTGAGACAGGGTCTCTTATGAATCCACCTAATGAGTGCTGGGGTTAATTTAAAGGCGTGCTCTATTACACCCAGTAAAATGTTCATTTAAGTGTGCTTCCTTTAGTTATTTGAGACTTTCAGAGTTAGAAAGGATGAGTTTTGAACCATTAAAGGTTTATTTTTGTAGGGTTTTTGTTTTAGCACCAGAGTCTTATTAGGTGGCCCAGGTTGCCGTCAAACTTGATCCTGTTGCTTCAACCTCCTTCAGTGCTAATGCTACAGAATTGATTCTACCACATCAAGCTTCTAAACGTGACATTAAGAAACCACTCTAACAACCAATTGTAACTCCAGTTGAAGGGGATCGATCCTCTTCTGACATACAAAGGCATGCTTTGGGGCACATGCAAGCAAAACACTCATAAAATAATTAAGAAATAGTATTTTTTTTAAAGTAAAGAAGCCCCAGTTCCATTTAAAAATATTGGAAAGTGGATTATTCTTACATTTCCAGTGTTTTGTATTTTATCATGAGTTTACTCAACTTTAACTTTATTTGTATTTCATATTACAAACATTGAATAATAGCTTGAAAATTTAAATCCTTAGTGTACAATTAGGAGTTGGGTACATGGGTATGATGCCATTTTAATGTTGCTGTTATAATTTTCTTTTTATTTTATTTTATGTGTATTATATGTGTTTTGCCTGCATGTATGTTTGTGCACTATGTGCAAGTAGTACGCTATTAGAAGTCAGAAGAGGGTGTCAGAAAGAGTGTTGGTAGAGATGATGCGCGCTTCCATGAAGGTGCTGGGCATAGAACCCAGGTCTTTGAAGAGTAGCCAGTGTTCTAAATTGCTGAGCCATCTTTTAAGCCCTGCTGTTATGGCTAAATTAATTCACTATGGTGTTTTTTTTTTTTTTTTTCTGATAAGGACTTTCAGTTAAATAGCTTTGAAAAACACCTAAAGTAGCATGGAAAACAACCTTAGGCACACTTCAGGAAGTTCTAATATAATATCTAGCTGTACTAACTTGTTTCATTTGGTAAAGTTTTGAGGCAACAGTGTGTGGCTGAAATGAAGATGGTTGTTTCCACATAATGTTGAGTTTCTATTTGTTTGCTGTGAATACTATTTAATACTGTATGGGTGGTGCTAAGGTTGTTTGCCTGGCATACTGGAGGTGAGGCGCTAGGTTTGGGTCCCAGCACTGGAGGGAAAAATAAATAAGAGGACTAAGAACATATTCTGTAAAGGTGCTTAGTTTTTGATTTGTTGCATGATTTGTTCAGGTCTAAACTTAGTATGTTCGAGAGCCGCAGGAGAATTGTTTCACTGGAAGAACTGGGAAGCACCATTCCGGAAATCTTAGTCATTAAACCTATAGATCTAGTAAGCTCCCTATAAATAGGGAATTTTTATTGGCTTTCTGTGTGCATGAGTGTATGTATGTGCACCTGTGTGTTTGGTGTTGGAGGAGTTCAGAGGACAGGGTATCAGATTCCCTGGAACGGTAGTTACAGAACTTGGGTGGAAAGAGCAACCTCAAATGCTGTCCACTCAAAAAAAAAATGGTACTGAGGATTGAACCCAGGGCATCTAACAATCTGGCTTTAAGGTAGAACGTCCCAAATTCAAATTAATTCAGAAGAGAAATTGTTTGCTAAACTGTTTTGTTTGTTTGTTTAGGGGATAGTGGAGACAGGGTTTTAATATGTAGACCACGTCCCAGATTCAGATTAATTCAGGATTTAAAAAAAGAATTGTTTGCTCAAGATTATTTTTAGGGGGTAGTGGAGACAGGGTTTTTTACAATGTAGACCAACCAGTCTGGCCTCAAGCTCATAGAGGTCCACCTGCCCCAGCCTCCCTGATGGGATTAAAGGTGTGGGCCACTATCCCTGACCCCAAGTCTATTCTTTAGGAGGAAAATAAACAGTTTAAAAAAATGGAGATTAGTAAAACCAATGTTTTAACTCCTTCAGATTATGTTTTAAAACTGTGCAGTGGAATCTGTTTGTGTTTCTGATTTTTTTGTGTTTCAAAATTTAGCATTTTGTGTGTGTGTGTGTTTTTAGCCTCCTAAATGCTAGGATTACGTGTATAAGCCACCACTCCTGACTTAATTACTAAATTTAAAAATGAACCTAACCAGTTGACTAGATTAACTATTTTCTATTATTTGTGTGAAGGGGGAAAAGGACAAAAACACATTTTTACTTTAAGCCACTTCTATTGGCTGAATTTGAAAAGATGCTGCATAAAATTTAAGACAGCAGCTGGATTTGGAAATGTTAGTACACACAGTGCCTTCAAGTTCAATAAAGTTACTTTGACCTATAATTTTTAAAACTAACATTAATTTAAGTTTATAAAAGTTTTAAGTTAAGACGCATTTAAAGATAGTACAGAGTTTTCACCACAGTTCCTATTAATGAACATCTGAAAACAATATGGCATATCACTCATAACTAAGGAGCCAGTAAATGAAGTTAATTTTTTTGTTATTTTGTATAGGATGTTAAGATCTTACTTTGTAGCCCTGGAACTCACTAAGTAGACCAGGCCAGCCTCCAGCTTACAGATTTGCTTCTCTCTCACACACACATTTTTTTCTTTCTTTTGTTGCTGTTTGTTTTGTTTTTCGAGATAGGGTTTCTCTGTGTGGCTATTCTGGAACTCAGAGATCCACCTGCATCTGTCTGCTAAGTGTTGGAATTAAAGGCATGTGTCATTAAGCTCAGCAGCTCCTTTTTCTTTTTTAAGGTTTATTTTTGAGCTGGGCCACTGTGTGTTGACTCTTCCCCTCAAAAAAAAAAAAAGGTTTATTTGTGTGTGTGTCTGTAAAATTCTGGAAGAGCCAGATGAAGGCATTGTGTATCCCCTGGAGCTGAAAGTTACAAGCAGTTGTGTGCTGCCTGATGGGGGTGTTGGGATTTAGATCTGTGTAATAACAGGAGATTCTCTTAACTGCTGAGCCATCTTCTTCAGACCCATGAATTCCTTTTTTGTCTTTTTTTGGTGTGTGTATGGGACCCATTTGGATTGTCACATTTCAAACTCACATCTATAACTTCAGTTTAATCCCAGTCAAAAGCTTAGCTAGCTATTTTGTATATGATTGCAAAATTTGTGTGGAAAGGCTTAGACCTATATCAGATCAGAGATACCAACTGATAACGTTGGAATACTTAGTATCCAGTTTCAAGACTACTAGATTTCCTTGAGAATAAACTCATTTAAATGTAGTCAATTGACCTTAGATAGTAAAAACAATCTACTGTTTTTCTACTTCATAAAATCTAGCAGAAATGAAATCATCCATAGAAATGTGATGAGGTCATAATTACACTTTCAGTTATTGGGGGAGACATCCCCCCATCCATAACTTCAGTTTCTGGAATTTTAAAATCACTGAGCTCTATATAGACACTATATGTTGAGATAATACTAATTTTTCATCATTATATGTTGGATGTTTATGGGATTATTATCAGAAGCCAAACATGTTAAAAAAAAAAAAAGGAGTAAGCTAGAACATTAAATCAGTAAAGGGACAAAATTTAGATTTTAAAAAGTTTTTCCTTTACATTTATTTGTGCAAGTTACGGGGACAAGAGTGGGTTTTCCTGCCAGCATGTGGATTCTAAAAATAAAACTCGAGGGTCAGGGTTGGCAGCAAGGGCTGTTGAGCTATTTCCTTGGTCTGTCATTTAGGTTTTTATGTAGTATGTACAGCTAATTTTAATTCTCATTTTCTTTTCCAGAATTTCTTGAGGTTGGCAAAAAGCAACCTGCACTGGATGTTCTTTATGATGTTATGAAAAGTAAGAAACACAGAACATGGCAAAAGATACACGAGCCAATTATGTTGAAATACTTGGAACTGTGTGTGGATCTTCGTAAGAGCCACTTGGCTAAGGAAGGCTTATATCAGTATAAGAACATCTGTCAGCAGGTACTGAGCTCAGTTTTTTTGTATTTTTAAAGGCTTTTAATAACTTTTAGAGTAATTTACTTTTCAAATTAAGTTTTCTATCTCAGTTTGATTTTTAAACATTCTTTTAGTTCATTGGAGAAAAATGAATTCATTTTCCTTCTTCCTGTAGGTAAACATTAAATCTTTAGAAGATGTTGTTAGGGCATATTTGAAATTAGCAGAGGAAAAAACAGAAGCTGCTAAAGAAGAGTCCCAACAAATGGTGTTAGATATAGAAGATCTGGATAATATTCAGACTCCTGAGAGGTATGTGGGTTTAATGCCTTAGTAAGTATTTTGATAGTTGGCACAATGGTTTATTTGTTTGTTTGTTTTTGAGACACCTGACTGTCCTGGAATGTATTCTGTGAACTAGGGTGGCCTCAAACTCACAGAAATTCGCTTGCCTCTGCCTCCTAAGTGCTGTGATTAAAGGTGTGTGCCACCACTGCCCAGCACAGTGTTTTTTTTTTTTTTTTTTTTTTTTTTTTGGTTTTTCGAGACAGGGTTTCTCTGTGGTTTTGGAGCCTGTCCTGGAACTAGCTCTTGTAGACCAGGCTGGTCTCGAACTCACAGAGATCCGCCTGCCTCTGCCTCCCGAGTGCTGGGATTAAAGGCGTGCGCCACCACCGCCCGGCTGCAGTGTTTTTCTTTTTTATGGGCCACTATCATTCCCCTACTTGAAGGTAGGTGGTTATCAGAAAAATTGCTTAGAAGCTTAAAATGTATACTTCACCAACCATGTAAGTAATATTTAAAATTTACACCTTAGGATAGAACATGCAATAAAATTTAAATAATTGTAATACAGACTGAGAATTCGGGGACATCTCAACAGTATATATGAGGTTGTGGGAAGAATGTCATTGTTGGTTTGGGCTTTCAGATCGCAATAAAATAGAAAATTACTTAAAATAGTTTTCAATGCACTTTCTTTGTAGTGTTCTTTTAAGTGCAGTAAGCGGGGAAGACACTCAAGATCGTACTGACAGATTGCTTTTGACTCCTTGGGTCAAGTTCCTGTGGGAATCATACAGGCAGTGTTTGGACCTTCTTCGAAACAACTCTAGAGTAGAGCGCCTTTACCATGATATCGCCCAGCAAGGTAAAATGACAACGTGAAATGTTAATAAACTGATTTGAAAAGTTGACTTTAGAATAGATTTTTGTACATTAACATTTTGTTCTCTATAGTTTTTAAAAACAACTAGTTTTAGTCTTGGTGAAATGAAATTGATCTTTATTGCATAAATAGCTGAAAAAGAGATATGTCTTATAGGTTTAAGAATTGTTCTACTGAGTTTTGAAGCCCCCTCCTGCTTTTTTAAAGTTAAGCACACTGAGCAATAGGCTTTATTTGGTATATTTTCATATTATTCTTCATTCTTGATTATCTTACTGCCAACTCCCTGATTTCTGTGCCACCCCCACTCAGCGAAATATTTTAAGAGCAAAGATGTCCCCAAAAAGTACTCTGATATTGCATAGATGTGCATTTTGATGGAACAAGTAGTTCATATGCTCTTCTGTTTCTGTATTTGAAATTAGGTTACGTAAATCCTCATTACATAGTTGTCATTAGTACAAAAGCATGTTGAATTTATATACATAAGATATGTAACTTCATTGTATTTCAGCCTAGCAACTTTGTGCTTAGGTTTTTGAAGGTGACTTCTGGGTTTGTTTATTTTGAATTAATTTATTATTTTTTTGTGTATGGGTGTTTTGACTGTCTATGATATAGACACACATGCCTGGTGCCTATAGAGTCCAGAAGAGGGCACTGGATTCCCTAGAACTGGAGTTACAGATGGCCATAAATTGCCATGTGGATTTAGGGAGTCTTAACTTGAGTCCTCTGGAGTAACCAGATGTTGAGCCATTTCTCCAGCTTCTGAGACTTTTCCTAAATTCAAATTCTATTTTCTATTTGTAGATTTCTGGGAACCGTATCTTGGGTCAGGATTTATGACCATGTCTTATTTTGCCCAGGATTCAGAGTGGTGGTATAGGTTCATGAGGGAGTTAAGACTAATGGTGAGCTTAGTTAATCTTGCTAAAGTTGATCTTAATTTTTGGTGTATTAAACTTACTCAGATACTGAAGTTGACAAAATATCTAATTCTTGTTTGACAATTATGCTTACAGCTTTCAAATTCTGCCTCCAGTACACTCGGAAGGCTGAGTTCCGCAAGCTCTGTGACAACTTGCGAATGCACTTATCGCAGATTCAGCGCCACCATAACCAAAGCACAGCAATCAATCTTAATAATCCAGAGAGCCAGTCCATGCATTTGGAAACCAGACTTGTTCAGTTGGACAGTGCTATCAGCATGGAACTGTGGCAGGCAAGTTAACTGTTAGCTTTGTTCCATTTCCTCTCCACCTTGAGTATTAGTATTTACTCAGTACTGGTTAATTTCAGTGGGTAATGTGAGAATTTAAGATTGTCTGACAGTAGGAAGAGTTCTAGACAGGAAGTTCAGAGGTCAGTTTTTAATCACTTGCAAAATCTGGACTAAATTATGAAATCTTCATTCTATGCCAAAACAAAACCCTGCATCATGGCCACTGCTCAAAATGTGGTTTTGTAATTGGTCTCTGATTGGTACCATTCTGAGCTGGGTAGTTTGATGAAAGAAGTATGGAGAAAAATATTAAAAGATGCAGGTATCCTGTTGCTGCTGCTGCTTTTGTTTCCTCCCCTCATTTTGTTTGGTTTTAGTGCCAGGGATTAGTACCTGTTTATATGCGCATGCCCTTCTGTGCTAGGTACCAAACCCAGGGCCTTGTCTTGACTTGGTAGGCTAGCACTTTAATGAGCTAAATCTCCCAACCTCCTGGTGTCAGTAGTTAAACTTTCAAATGGTAAGCATGTGCAACACCACTGATTACATCTCTAGCTTCTACAAACAGTATTAAATAGCAGTTTCCTCATAATTTTGTGTTAATCTGATATTACATTTTAACTTTATTGTACTTTATGAGCATTTGTTGATGATGATCCTTTTCTCTGTTTGGAGAAGTGCTGCTTTAGCACCATGCGTGGTATATAATGCATTTTAGAGATGGCATTGATGATGGAAAGCTTCCTGGCCCTTTCCCCCTTAGTTTATAGTCACATCATTTTGTGACTTTATAACTTGACGACTTTCGTATTTATTTAACATAAAAGCCTATTGAAATTACAAAGGATTAACTAAAATATCAGCAGTTTTTAGTTAAAATGCTTTAAGAGTTAAAAGTAAAAATGTGATTTAATTTTCTGCTCTTGAACATAGTATTTTTCCTTTTTTATAGGGACACCTGTCTTAAATTACTACGTGTAGAGGGCAAGCAAACATGATTGATTATATTAGGAAAAATATTCTGGGACAGCCAAGACTGCACAGAGAATCCCTGTCTTGAAAAAAAAAAACAACAGAAAAATTTAAAGACAGCATTTTTGTAATTATAAAAATTTCTCAGATTTATGAGACAAATAAAAACCATGTTAGGCATTTTATTTTATTTATAGTACGTTTTAATTTCAAGAAAGTGATTGATATTCGATCCTTTTTAAATGAAGTGATGAAGTGATTAATTTGTACATTTTAGGAAGCCTTCAAAGCTGTGGAAGATATTCATGGGCTATTTTCCTTGTCTAAAAAACCACCTAAGCCTCAATTGATGGCAAATTACTATAACAAAGTCTCAACAGTGTTTTGGAAATCTGGAAATGCTCTATTTCATGCGTCTACACTTCATCGTCTCTATCATCTGTCTAGAGAAATGAGAAAGAATCTTACACAAGATGAGATGCAAAGGTAAAAATGTTGTAGTTGGGTGGTAATGAAATTAAACTTCTATGTGGCAGTGTGGTCTAAGCTATGGTATCTTAGCTTTTGGACATTTTGGATTGGATGTTTTGGACTGTTGTGGTGCATTGCGAGTACTTGATAGGATGTGTAGTGGTATCCCTAGACTCTGCTCCTTAGGGGCCAGGAGCAATCTCTAATTGTGACTACCAAGTATCTCTGAGACATGTTCTCCTTGGAGATTATTCTTCTGAACCCAGAAAACTTGTCACTGGAAACCCAATTGAGAAAATCGTATATTTGCAGAGGTGAGGTAATGCTAACATGTGAACCTTCTATCCATATATTGGTAGATTCTCTTAGCACAAGTTGTATAATTAGGTAACTCCATCAAGTTCATTTCTTCTTCCTTGATTATAAAACAGTAACTAGCACAAAGCACTTGACTTAGGTTATATCCTGGTAAACCTACTGTAAGTTCAAAATGTGTTAAGTCAGGATGTACTACACTGACCTACTGTCAACAGTGTAATATACTAGGGAGGAAGAGGGTCTGCTCACTCTTAAAATTGCGTGGCTCACTAGGAGCTGTGTGTATCATTACTGCTGCTGCTTTTTTCAAGACTATTAACACCTTATATCACTAGCCTGGGGGAAGATAAAAGTTTCTATTTCTTTTGTACTGTGGTAAAGATATGGGTTAAAAAATCATGTTTCTTAACATGTGAATCATAAAATGGAGTCTATTTGGGAGATAATCATGAGAACACATTTTAAAGATAAAGGAGTGTGCAACTTTTGTCGATTGTTAAAAAGAGAATCATAGTATAGGTCGAATGTGGTGACACATGGATAAAACTCGACTAGCTTAACTAGGAAAAAAGGAAAATCCACAACAAACCCTATCACATAGCTTGTTTCTTTCAGTTGCTTTATATTTTCTTTTTTCTCTTGTCAAGCTAGGAATTGAACCCATTGTCCTGCACAAACTAGATAAGTCACATGTCACCTTTTTTCCTTGTATTAGTAAACTTTTTTTTTAAATATGTATCTGTTTTTCTTAGTTTTGTAGAAGAATACAAAATCAAATGGTTTTCCTTAAAAGAGTTTATACTGTTCTTATGAATGCTGTAATATGGGTTAGCAGCGTCAGGCCTCCTGTGTGTTACTGAGATTCCTGAGCACCTGTGTGCTTAGCGTCTAAAGTGCAGGCAGGAAAGTAAAAAGTTAAGTTTTCTTTTCCCTGTCATTTTTTTCTTAGTTTATAAAGCTACCTTTAATTTTGGTAAGGAAGTAGTTTGTCATTACTGCTTTTGGGGGGCCACATTCATTGTGTTGATGAGATTTAGTTTACAAGGATTCATTTCTTCAAAGTTCAGTTTTCTAATACTGTACTATGCTGGAATATGCTGGAAGTATATATTCTGTCTGCCATATAATAAATAATTAAAGAAGCATATTTATAATCTCAATAAATAAAACTTTGTTTACCACAGAATGTCAACTAGAGTCCTTTTGGCGACTCTTTCCATACCTATTACTCCTGAGCGAACTGACATTGCTCGACTTTTGGATATGGATGGTATTATAGTTGAGAAGCAGCGACGTCTTGCAACATTGCTAGGTCTTCAGGCCCCACCCACACGAATCGGCCTTATTAATGATATGGTTAGTATAAGCATTAATCGCTCTTGAGAGAAAACTTTGTGGTAAGTTTTAATTCATGATTAAATACTGGGAGTTCAGATTCATTGTCAGACTTCTGATGTCTGGACAAGGACCCACTGATGAAATGAGTGGATATCTTGTTCATTTGAGGAGACTTATTAAAGCAGTGGTTCAGGGTATGTGATAAGTAAAGTATATTTTCAGTTACACCTGAAAGTGTCTGCATGATACTGGTTCAGATCATCATCTCAGATCCCAGTGCACATCAAAACTACTGGTACACCGAAATAGGGGATGGTTGTATTTGCATGTAATCCATACATAACTTCATGTAAGATTGGAATATAATCTCCAAATTACTTAGAATAACTTAAATTTATACCACGTTATACAATTGTTATGTTGTTTAGATGATTAGGAGAAAGCATTTAGGACAGGTGTAATTTTTTTCTTGAATATTATCTAAATTTGATTGTGTATGTGGAACCTGATGATACAAGGGACCAGCACTGTTCTGTTAATAAACGCTGAGTTTTCCGAATTTGACTCTGTACACAATAGAGTCGCCCTACTAATTATTGTGATACTTTGTGTATAAGAATAATTTGTTGTGGGACAGTGGTGGCACACTCCTTTGATCCTAGTACATGGGAGACAGAAGCAGGCCAATCCCTGAGTTTGAGGCCAACTCTGGTCTACAGAGCAAGTTCTAGGACAGCCATAGCTCCACAGAGAAGCTCTATTTTGAACTTGCACCCCCCCACTCAAAATGTAAGCTCTGTTACTTTGCGTTTTTGGCTATGTGATTTGTGCTGTCCAGCCTTTGTAAATATTGTATGTTACCTAATATTTTATTCTCTTTTCAAGTGATTTTTTTGGGTTGCTAATTATAGGTAGAAACAATATGGGGGTAATTAAGTAATGGTTTGGATTGGATTGGATTTGGTAAATTGATAAGGGACTGGGGTCAGTTAATTTTCTATTTTTATTTGTAGTCCAAAATCTCTGCTAGAAAATTTCCTTTAGCAGTTAAATGTTTTGTCTTTCTTACTATAGGTCAGATTCAATGTGCTACAATATGTTGTCCCAGAAGTAAAAGATCTTTACAACTGGCTGGAGGTAGAATTCAACCCACTAAAACTCTGTGAGAGAGTCACAAAGGTAAGCTTTGGCATGGGCGGTTTTTGTCTTTACCACATGGTTGGCATTACTACAGTTGAGCATTGTATTTTGTCAAAGAAAGAAGCGCCCCCCCATGTGTTGAAAAGTGCACATTTTATTGTCTTTTTTCTTCATATCAAGAGAAAAGATATTTCTGATGTGCTAAACAAACTTTTGGAGGTAAATTAGCAACATGACTTTCTGCCACTGTTGTCAGTCACCTTCAAACAAGTTTTGATAGTGTTTGATGATTTTTGTATCTTTATATTATATACTATTTGTGTGTGTATATATATATATAAAATATATGAAGTTGAAAGAATCTGAACTATTTGTGTATGAACTGTATTTTTTTCTCAATTTAATTGATTTTATAGGTATTAAATTGGGTTAGGGAACAACCTGAAAAGGAACCAGAATTGCAACAGTATGTACCACAACTACAGAACAATACCATACTCCGCCTTCTGCAACAGGTAAAATGCAAGCAAAAGCTTTATGGAGAAAGTGAAATTTCTGTCCTTGACTCTGTCACTGTTGCAAATATTTGTCTGCACACACTTGCTTTGTATATGTGCACACAGTATGTGAAGGCCAGAGGTGGACATTGCCTGTCTTTCCTCTGTTATCTGTTACTCTGTATCTTGTATTTTGAGATTGTCACTGAATCTGAAGCTGACAAATAGCTAGACTGACTGGTGCTGGAAAGCTCCCTTCTGTAGCCCCTTTACTCTTTATTTTGAAGATAAAACTGAAAAAAAAAGTTAGATTTACTTAAGTGAAAGCCATCCCAATTTCCACTCCTGCTTGATTTCTGTGTTTGTAATTTTGAAACAGACTCAATGACTTAACAACTGTTCTTCTTCCCTTCTCTTTATTTGCCAAATATTACTGAGTTTCCTTAGGTGTTGGGTTGTAGTTGACCTTTTCTGCCTACCCTCCATAGAGTTTCGCTGTTTACTCTGGCTGTCTTGGAACTCATGTAGACCAAGCTGGCCTTGAAATCAAAAGAAATTGGCCTGCTTCTGCCTTCCAAGTGTTGCTGAGATTAAAGGCATGCATCATTGCACCTACCCTGAGTTTTTCTCGCTATTATAGGGCTCCCGTATTCCTTTAACATTTTTCCTACATTATTTTTCATAGTTTGAAAGTTCTACTTACTCAGGTAATAGTAACGAAATCATCTATTTCTTGCCACTGGAACTCTTTTAGGGTTTCCCCACTAGAAAGTGTTAGAGCATCAAACAGTTAATATGCATATACCTTTGCATGTGAGTGAGACTCCTGCAGCATATGTTAGTCACACAATTTGTGTAATTAAATCTTTAGCAGCTCCTGAGAAGACTATATTAACAGCATCTTACCAGTAATGGACGGGTAGTTTTTCCTCTTTTGCTTACACTGACTATTGGTATTTTTCTGTCATATTAATTCAATGTCATATATATGGTTGAGTGTTGCAGTTTATTGGTGGTGTAAGTTTTTTGTACTTTATTTTCATTTGTTGAGGGAATATTGTTGCACATTTCATTGACCTGCTTTCTTTTGAATATGTGAGCAGTGTTATTTCTTATGTGCTATACAAATACTTGAAGGTTAATTAGCAGAGTAACTGTATATAGTAATGCTGCCAGTCTCCTTCAAACAAAAAAATAAACATTACAAGTATTTATATTAGGTAAGTAGTAGGCCTTTATCTACAAATATGTGGCCATTTAATGTTTTTTGACTTTATGAAACTGGAAATTCAGAAGATGGTTATGTATAATAAGTACAGCATATGAGTCAGAGCCTTGGGAACTCCAGTTCCCATAGTCTACTGCTGTGCTGAATTGCATGAACTTCAGTTTTTTACCTTTTCTGGACAGTGGTCATAATTTTTGCTTTCTCTAGCTACCATGAAATTGCACATAAAAAGTGTGACTATATAGTAGCTATTATTATTAACCCTGTGTTTTTATTTTTTTTGTGCAGGTGGCTCAGATTTATCAGAGCATTGAGTTTTCTCGTTTGACTTCTCTGGTTCCTTTTGTTGATGCTTTCCAACTGGAACGGGCCATAGTAGATGCAGCCAGGCACTGCGACCTGCAGGTATGTGCTATAAGGAGGCACTGGTGGCGGGTTAGAAGGTCTTTGAAACTCTGCTTTTGATACAATGGTATCAAAACTATTAAGTTTAAGTCTAATTAGCAAATTCTCATTGGTTTTTATTAACTTTTTGGGTGATAATTTTCTTCTCAAATGCAGTTATAAGTTTAGGTTTGATTACTGATAATTTAATTTTCAAAGGTTCGTATTGATCATACTTCTCGGACTCTGAGTTTTGGATCAGACTTGAATTATGCAACTCGAGAAGATGCCCCAATTGGCCCTCATCTGCAAAGTATGCCATCAGAACAAATAAGAAATCAGCTCACAGCCATGTCCTCAGTACTTGCAAAAGCCCTCGAAGTCATCAAGCCTGCTCACATTCTGGTATGTGTTTTGAGGGGAATATGAGCTATAAAAGTTTTGAGGTACTTGTATATCTTCACAATATGGTTTGAGATGAAATCTGTGGAAGAGATTTTATGATTTCACTGGTGGTTGAGATGCTTTTGTCAAGACAAGTTGTTGAACTGCCTTTCAATGGCTTATAATGGATATGTTATACAAAACAGCAGACTACATACACAAAAACCTTGGCCTAGTTGTTGAAGTGATTGTGTTCTTGCTAAATGATTGTTGGTGAGCTCTATCAGTATTCTTGTCTTGACACAATAAATTTGGAGCTGAGAACAATAATAGACTGGCAAATAGTGTTTTAGCTTGTGTCATTGCTAGTTAGAGAGTGAATAACTGTAGTGCTATAGTACTTGGATACTAGAACATTATCTTACTAAATACACTTATCTGTGGAAAGCTAATATTTTAAATTTATTTTTACTACTGCTGTCTAATACCAGGTCATAGTTATAATCACTTTAAAAAAATGTATTTGTTTTTGAAGCAAGAGAAAGAAGAACAGCATCAGTTGGCAGTTACTGCATACCTTAAAAATTCACGAAAAGAGCATCAGCGGATTCTGGCTCGTCGACAGACAATTGAGGAAAGGAAAGAGCGTCTTGAGAGTCTGAATATCCAGCGTGAGAAAGAAGAACTGGAGCAGAGGGAAGCGGAGCTCCAGAAAGTACGGAAGGCTGAAGAAGAGAGGCTGCGCCAGGAGGCAAAGGAGCGAGAAAAGGAACGAATTCTTCAGGAACATGAGCAAATCAAAAAGAAGACTGTTCGGGAGCGGTTAGAGCAGATAAAGAAGACAGAACTGGGTGCCAAAGCATTCAAAGACATCGACATTGAAGTATGTAGCACATCAGTCACTCATCAACACTTGGGATATCCAGGCGCAACACTCCCCTATAATTAAAATTAATCTTTAAAATTTGTAGCCAGGAGTTGGCAGGGGCAGGTGGACCAGGCAGGCTGGAATTCTAGGACAGCCAGGGTTATAGAGAGAATTCGTGTCTCAAATACATAAAAGCTAAAATGTTTCTGTCTGAAATAAATATAAACTAAAATGTTGTGACCATTCTGCCTTTGTGTTGCCATCAGGACCTTGAAGAACTGGATCCAGATTTTATCATGGCCAAACAGGTTGAACAACTGGAGAAAGAAAAGAAGGAACTTCAGGAACGCCTGAAGAATCAAGAAAAGAAGGTAAAAGAAAGGGTGGATTTTTTTTTCCTTGAGGGTTTTGTTTTGTGTGGATTTTTTTTGTTTTAAGTTTTTTTAGTTTTAATAAAAGTTCTCCAGATTGTCTTCTAAATGATCCTCCTGCCTAATGGGATTGTTAATCTTTTCACATGAGTTAAGTAGAGTTATTTTGGCTGGGTAGTGGTGATGGTACATGCCTTGAATCCTTGCACCTGGGAGGTAGAGGCAGGTGGATCTCTGAATTTGAGGCTAGCCTGGTTCTAGAACAGTTGGGGCTACATAGTGAAACCTTGTCTCTAAAATCATAAAAACGAAAGTTACTTTGTAAAACTGCATTTGCTTTCATACCATTCAGATTGACTATTTTGAAAGAGCGAAGCGATTAGAAGAAATTCCTTTGATAAAGAGTGCTTATGAGGAGCAAAGAGTTAAAGATATGGACCTGTGGGAGCAACAAGAAGAAGAAAGAGTAAGCTTCCATTTCACTGTGGTATTATATACTATATAAACTAAGTTATAAGTCTGCCAATGAAACAGTTTTTAAATTCTTTTGCTAGATATTGTGCTTTTAGCAATTGCTTACTAATAGTTTGGAAGGAGAAATACTCACAATAAAGATTTAATATGAAGTTACAGCCTTGTGTGCACGTACACGAGAGAAGGGCATCCCTGTGGGGCCCTGTGGCACCTGCAGTCAGTGTAGTACCTGGTGACTTACAGGCCTTTTGTTGTTCTTCCTGCTTTATAACGAATAAATTGGAATTTTTTTGATAATTCTTCTCAAACATAAGTGTTCAGACTAAGTAGAAGCAGAAAATGCTGAAGGTCAAGTAGCACTTGGGACAGTCTGGAGTCTTCTGTATTTTCGTTGGGCTGAGAAGAAAATCTGACAGTTTGCCTTAACTTCCAGTATAATAATTTTGCTCAAAACTCTCACTAATGTCCTCGGACTCTTATCCCTGCCTTCTGTTTTGGGGGTCTACTGGGATACTGTTACCACAAGATACAATGGGGAAGGAGCAGTTTCTCAGTTTTAAAGAATGTCTATTAGAATCTTTTTGGGGTAAATTAGGAAAACAAATGCTTTGGAGATTACTCTTTTGTTGTGTACTTTAGATTACTACAATGCAGCTAGAACGAGAAAAAGCTCTGGAACATAAGAACCGAATGTCACGTATGTTGGAAGACAGAGATCTATTTGTGATGCGACTCAAAGCAGCCCGGCAGTCTGTTTATGAGGTGAGATTCTTGTGCTTAAGGGAACCTTAATTTGTGAGCTTTGAGGGTTTCTTTTTATTTATTTATTTATTTAGTTGTGTGTTTAAGGATTCTTTCTCCCTTAACATTGGCAAGATCTGTCTTGAGTTAAAGTAATTATTCAATATTTCAGTAGGAAGAGTTGGGAGATATTTTAATCATCTCAAGAAATGTTTCAAAGATGAAAATTGATTTTTCTCATTTGATAGAAGTGTGGGTTTTGGGGATGGGACCTGTTTGTCATGCTGTGTGTTTTGACACCGAACCTCTTGAAGGAGGCAGAATTTCAGGCACACCATGGCTAACTCCAGATTCATGTGTGCTTTTAAGTTCTGGGTGTTTGTTTTTTGTTTTTTTTTTTTTAAACTCTGATTTAGAAATGAACTAGATCAGGGCTGGGAACGGTGGTGTACACTTTTAATTGCAGCACTTCGGAGGCAGAGGCAGGCAGATCTATCTGAGTTGGAGGCCAGCTTGGTCTACATTGTAAATTCATGACTAGAGAGAACCTGTCTCGAAAAAAGAAAGAAAGGGAACTAGAACTAAATCAAAGATGTTTGTTAAGTTCTTAGATAGTCATTTTCTTTGTTATAAATAAATAAATAAAATGTGACTAGGTGTTTTTTCCCCCCCTTTTTTCTTTCTTCTTTTTTCTTTTGTTTTGAGGTGGGGACTGGAACTGGGAGTTGAACCTCTGGCCACAGATGTGCAGACAAAGCACTCTGCTCTCAGTCCAGTGTTTAGCTTTAGTTAAGTGTAATGCAGTATTTTAAAACTTGACACACTCTGATAACATTTCTTTACCTTTTAAGAGATTCTGCTTTTGTCTTTCCTTAGTGGCCACTTTCTATGGCTTTTAGATCTTGTGAGCTTACACGTGTAAAAGTATATTCCTGATTTATAATTTGGACAAAATTGACCTTTGTGGGGGAATATATCCGTTTAATTCACAGGAAAAATTGAAACAGTTTGAAGAACGGTTAGCAGAAGAAAGACATAATCGTCTGGAAGAACGGAAAAGGCAACGAAAAGAAGAACGGAAGATAACTTACTACAGAGAAAAGGAAGAAGAAGAACAGAGGAGAGCAGAAGAACAGATGCTAAAAGGTATCCGTTTAGATAAAGGGCATGATAATTGTTAGATGTCCTATTTTACGATCTTATATAGAAAACAAAGGAACCAAAAAAAAAGAAAAAAAAGCCGGGCGGTGGTGGCGCACGCCTTTAATCCCAGCACTCGGGAGGCAGAGGCAGGCGGATCTCTGTGAGTTCGAGACCAGCCTGGTCTACAAGAGCTAGTTCCAGGACAGGCTCCAAAACCGCAGAGAAACCCTGTCTCGAAAAACCAAAAAAAAAAAACAAAAAACAAAAAACAAAAAACAAAAACAAAGGAATCTGCATAATTGGTCTCTACTATACAGATAACCAAATGCATTATGTATAGGTACGTGTGTGTTCCTCTATCAACCTATATCTACATACTTAAGTTTATACTTTCTTCCCTTTTGGTATTTTATTATCCTGTATTGTTAATGATTATTACATATGTGGTTGAATACCTGGTATCACAGATTAAGAATTCGTTGTAGTTTGGTTTCTGTTGCTATGCTAAAACACTGACCAAAATCAGCTTGGGGAATGAGATGATTTATTTGGATTCCATATCATAGTCCATCACTGAGGTAGTGAGAGAGTCTGCTAGGGGACTCAGGGTAGGAACCTGGAGACAAACTGACTCAGACCATGGAGGAGAACTGACTGCTTTGTGGCTCACTCCCTATGACTTGCTCAGCTATCTTTCTTGTGTAGTCCAGGGATGAATGATGGTATTGCCCATGGCAATCAGCAAATAAGAAAGTGTCCCCACAGATATGTCTATAGGCCAGTCTCATGGAAGCAGTTCTTCCAAGTATGTCTGGATTTGTGTCAACTGATGTCCTAAATCATTGTGGACTACTTGTTTTCTTGAATCTCAACTGCTGTTTGTTGATTGCCAGCTATTTTAGATTTCTTTAAATTTTTGTTTATTAATGGGTATATATGATATATATGGGGCAGGTTTGCTGGTGGGGGGGGTCAGAGGCCAACTTTTTAGGAGTCAGATTTTCTTTAATTTTTATGTAGGTTCTGGGGATTAAATATATATAGTTAGCTTACATGTAAATGTTTTTATCTGTTGAGCTATCTTGATGGCCTTGTTTTAATATTCTTTTCTGTTGTCGTTTATTTTTTCAAGGCAGAATTTCTCTGAGTAGCCCTGTCTGTCCTGGAATTCACTGTGTAGGCCAGGTTGTCCTCAAACTCAGATCTGCCTGTCTCTGCCTCACGAGTGCTGGGATTGAAGTCGTGTACTACTATGCTACTACCTGGCTTGTTTTAATATTCTTGCCTTTGAAAAACTATTTATTTACTTTTATGTGCATTGGTGTTTTTGCCTGTATGTATGTCTGTGAGGATGTCAGATATTGGGGTATAGATGACTGTGAGCTGCCATGTGGAAGCTGGGATTTGAACCCAGGTTCTCTGGAAGAGCAGTTTGAGTCACCTCTTCAGCTCTGCTCTATTCCACCTCCACTCTACATGTACTGCTTTATACCAGAAAAGTAACCCTGATGGTAGGTAGGGAAAGTATGGGTGGGAATCACAGTGGAGTAATCTAAAAAACATTTTATAGAGCGAGAAGAAAGAGAGCGAGCTGAGAGAGCAAAACGGGAGGAAGAACTTAGAGAGTATCAAGAGAGAGTCAAGAAACTGGAAGAAGTAGAAAGGAAAAAACGGCAGAGGGAACTGGAAATTGAAGAACGAGAACGGCGCAGAGAGGAAGAGAGGAGACTTGGTGATGACCCACTTTCTAGGAAGGTGAGTACAGAAGTTATTCTCTTGGTTTCTCTTTAGTGCTGGAGAGGGAATCCAGACTCTTCATCTGGCAAGTCCACTTTTAACAGAGTTGTGTTCTGTGTTCCCAACCCTTGTATATTTATTTATTGTTTTAGTTACATGTAGAATCATCAATGAATTTTCTTGTATAATATTGTGGCCTGATGAACTACAGGACATTGTCTGACTACCTAGATACATAAATCTGTTCAGTTTCATAGTGTCTCCATCACTTGGGAGAGTTAATTAGGTCCATCTCAACCTTATTCAGAATGTGCAGTGTAATTGGGGGCGTAGGTGATAGAAATTGCTTGAACACAAATTGACTTGTTTCTCTCATCTTTTGAATTGTTCTCATTTGTGGTCTGTTATCCACTTAATCATAGTTCAGTTTTTTGTTTGTTTTTCTTTTTTTCCTTATAGACTGAAGGATGGGTGGGAACACCCAGGTATAAGATTGTAGGCAGGGGGATAGTCGTGCTAGGCAGGCATTACCTGTAAACACAGGTTTTCACATGGGGCCAAGCTTTTTTAAACTAAAGTACTGAGCTCTGGGGAATGCACCTTAGGGAACTAAGGAGCCTCTGTTCCCATGTTTCTTTCTTTCATTCACCCAGTGGGGATACTTCTACGACTGTTTCTCTCTTTTTTAAACTTTTTAAAAATGATTTATTTATTTTTGTTTTATGTGTATTACTGTTTTGCTTGCACGTATGAGATGTCAGATCCCCTGGAACTGGAGTTACAGAGAGTTGTGAGCTGCCATATGGGTGCTGGGAATTGAACTCTATGAAAGAGCAGCCAGTGCTCTTAACTGCTGAGTCATCTTGCCAGCCCCTCATAGTTCAGTTTTAATTACACCCTATGTCGCTTCTGATTCCTATGTCTTCCCAGTCATAATATCTTTCTAGACTTTCTTCCAGACCTTTTCTAGTTTTCATAATGATAGCGTATGTGATCCTTAAATCTGCTCTTCTATCTCAGCTTCCTTTGGTTTATACTCATTACTGAGAGCCGAAGGGAACATACTTGACAAACCCCTTTCACAGTTTCAGCTGTATACTTGTGCTTCAGCAACTTTACCCTTTAAACCAAACACTGGCCATCGATTAATTTTTTCTAATTTTTTAAATGATTTTTTTTAAAAGATTTATTTTATGTATATGAATGTTCTATCTGCATGTATGACTTAATGCAAGAAGAGGGCACCAGATCTTACTATAGATGGTTGTGAGTCACCATGTGGTTGCTGGGAATTGAACTCAGGACCCCTGGAAGAGCAGCCAGTGCTCTTAACTGCTGAGCCATCTATTCAGCCTCCTAAATGATTATTTTTAGTTATATGCATGTGGGCACATGGCAGCTCACAACTCTCTCTGCACATGAGTGCAGGTGCCCACAGAATTGTTGGATTCACTGGAACTGGAGTTACAGGTAAAATTGTGAGGCATCTGCTATTGCTGGGAACTGAGCTCTTTCCAGTCCCTAATTTTTTATTTTTGTGGAAGGAGAGGATCTTAGACAACCAAGGCTGGCTTTTAAAAGGTTCCTGATCATGTTGACCGTCTAAGTGATGATGAAGTTAAGAGTTGTGCATCCTCCTTTGACCAGACTTTTTTTTTAGGATCTTGAGGTTGTTTAATGAAAGCATGAGATGCTTGTTACAACTCTAGTAGTTGGCATTGTAACTTTTATTATGCCTCTTTGCTTTGTGGGTGCAGGACTCTCGGTGGGGAGATAGAGATTCAGAAGGCACATGGAGGAAGGGACCAGAAGCTGACTCTGAGTGGAGGAGAGGCCCGCCAGAGAAGTAAGTGGAACCATGAGAACAGTGTGCCTTGTCTTGGATCCTGGTATGTAGATTTAAAATCAGATTGGGATTATAGAATGGTATGCAGCTCCATCTATTATTTGAACCAAGGTCATGGTCCTGTGTAGCTTTAATTTAACCTTGAAACTCCTAATCTTATTTCTCCTTCCCAAGTGTTGGATTTGCAAGTTTTACCTGGTTTTACTGTTAATGCGACTTTTTTTTATAGTTGTTTTTTCCTTCAACATTGCTCTGACTGACCCATGTAAATCTTGAGAAATATCATCAGATCCCAATAGCACTGAGTTCAAAGAATAAGAAGGAAATGTGTCATGTTGTGGTGGCACATACTTTTAGTCCCAACACATGGGTGGCAGAGAGACAGGCGAATCTCTTGAGTTTCAGACTAGCCTGTTCTAGAGTGAGTTCCCAGGACATCTGGGACTACACAGAAAACCTCTCCCCAAAAAGAGCTGTCTATAGCTGTATATTTTTCTAAGAAGATTGAACAGTTTTTTGTTTTTTAATATACTCTTTAATCTTTGTAATACTGGGAGATAGAACCAAAGGTTATAGTTTAGTATAGCAAGCACTCTACCACTACGCTACATGCTTAGTTTTTTAACTATTTTTTATGGTAATAACTCTTGGTAGGAATAGTGCTTTATTTATGCAGAAGTTCAGTTTAAAGCAACGTTCATTGTAAAAGATACAGAACTTGACAAGGTGCTCTTGGGAAGGCACAGGTAATTGTTTTCAGGATCTTGTCTGCTAAGGTACTGGATTTTGTATAATCTTTATTTGGAAAACATTTTTAAAGGACCAGAACTAATGAATTTAGACTTAGTGATTTAGAAGAATGAGTGAAATCAAGGATCCATATGCTTTCTGAAAAATTTGCTTTTAAAGCTTGTACCTTATTGCTCCTTAGGGACTGGAGACGTGGAGAAACTCGGGATGATGAGAGACCTCACAGGAGAGATGAGGATCGACTGAGACGCTTGGGAGATGATGAAGAGAGAGAATCTTCTCTTAGACCAGATGATGATCGCATCCCCAGGCGTGGCCTGGATGATGACAGAGGGCCTAGACGTGGTCCCGATGAAGATAGATTTTCTCGTAGAGGAACAGATGATGACCGTCCTTCCTGGCGTAATGCAGATGATGACAGACCTCCCAGGCGAATTGGTGATGATGATAGGGGCAGCTGGCGTCACACAGATGACGACAGACCTCCAAGACGAGGACTGGATGACGACAGACCTCCCAGACGAGGACTGGATGACGACAGACCACCCAGACGAGGACTGGATGACGACAGAGGAAGCTGGCGTACAGCAGATGAGGACAGAGGACCTAGACGTGGGATGGATGAGGACCGGGGGCCGAGAAGAGGAGGTGCTGATGATGAGCGGTCATCCTGGCGTAGTGCTGATGATGACAGGGGTCCCAGGAGGGGCATGGATGATGACCGGGGTCCCAGGCGAGGGTTAGATGAAGACCGAGGACCGTGGAGGAATGCTGATGATGATAGGATTCCCAGGAGAGGTGCGGATGATGACCGGGGGCCTTGGAGAAATATGGACGATGATAGGATTCCCAGACGGGGTGATGATGCAAGACCTGGTCCTTGGAGACCATTTGTCAAGCCAGGTAAGATTTCATATTTAAAAAATTAGATGCTTTTGTGGAATTTGGTGGGTAAAAAATGAAATTGTAGGCCTAAATGACAGTTATGTCTTTATTTAAAAAATGTAGGTAGGTTTTTTTTTTTCTCAAATGCCTGTGCAATGATTTTTAAATGAAAATTACTCTCATTTGTCCAGTCTACCCTGGGATCATACTCAGGATCTCATTATTTTAAAATTGCCTGTGTGCGGGTGTGTACACGTGCATGCAGGTGTCCGTGGAGGCAGAGTGAGGCAATTAGAGCCTCCTGACATGGGTATGTGGAATTGAACTGCAAGAACAGAATGTGCTGTTAATCACTGAGTGTTCTTTCCAGCCCCTTTCAGTCTGCCTTTTGAGGACCCTTAAATCCACCAACTTTAGTGTTCCCTCTGATTGAAATTGAGTATTTCATGTCCTTTGAGCTCTTCTTGCCCTGCTGACTTCTGCCATTTTTCCCCACTCCCAGTTCCTTTTTGCAGTACCCATAATAGTCCTTCCTCTGTTTAGATCTAATTTTGCTTTTACTAGTTGTGACTTCTGTGGCAAACCTTTTTATCTTGGCCATATTCCATGTTGAACTATGTGACCTTAGATTTCCATGCTTTGTGTAAAATGAGATTGGCAGTATGGTAGGTTCTTAGTAAATTGTGATGTGTCCTATAAAGTTGCTGTGAATACTGAGAAATCTTAGAAGAAATACAAGCTTAGATGCCTTTCTATTATTCTGCCATCCATCAACATATAATTTGTCTCTTGATGTGTTTCTGTTTAAATCCACTTTGCTCAAAACAGTACTGATTTGAAATAGTGACTCATGGCCAGCAGTTTTGGTAACCCATGATTGAACAAAGTTTGTCTTAACACATGCATTTCCCCTTAAATTTGAGACAGTACTTCAGCCTATTCTTGTGGTTATTTGAATAGTAGAGTAAAAAAAATCAAAAGTACTAAATAAGCAGACCTTTAAAAGGACATTTTTTGTAGTTAAAAAAGCTGATTCTGTGAGTCAGAGTGCTACAAACCTGAGCTGGTATTACATATGTCAGAAGACAATTTTCTTTCTGAACTGAGTAATTACAAAATTACCACAAGTATTAATTTGAGATTATATTTATTTGCAAGTGGGCCAGGTGGGATGGCACACACTTTTAATTTCAACCCTCTGGTGGCAGAGGCAGGAGGATCTCTGTGAAAACAAGGCCAGCATGGTCTCCATGGTAAGTTCTAGGACAGCCAGGGCTACATAGAGCAACCCTGTCTTTGGAACAGAAAATTCAAGAATCTGACAATAGTTAGGACTGACTGAATTATGGCAAGGATCAATTAAGCAAGTTAATGTAAGTGGTATTTAAGTCTATAGCTTGTTAACACACTTATTGATATGAAAGTAAGGTACAGTGGTGATTAGCTTTGTAGCTATAATGCACCAATGAGCTTGCTTTGGCTTCTTTGCTGTTTATACGAAACACCAGGCAGAATCAAAGCATTTATCCTTGTTTTGTAACTGGATGGTGGGGGTAAATGTCACAGGACAGGAATAGGGAAAGAGTCATTGATAAAATATTACAGAGTATAAATTCATAATTGGGGTAGTCATTCCCAGGAAACTCTGAAGTTTTCTGCTTAACTGAGTACTCTGTAATACAATTAGAACAGATTTTTATGCTGGCAATGTACACAACAAGAAATATTTGATAATCTGTTATTTTATAAAACATTACATCGAGACTGTTTAAACTTCCTATAGATACATAATTTAGAAAAATTGCTAATGACCAGCCATATATATATATGGCACACACATGGATTTAGTTTTGTTTAATTTTCTTACTGGAAGAAGAGTATCTTCAATTTGCTTAGGATGATGAATTAATGCTAAGATACCTTCATAAAGGCCAGGGATGAGCTCAGTTGATAGACAACTTGTTTAGCATTCATAAGGTCTTATTAAATCCCCAGCACCCCACAAACATTGCTAATCTGTTAAAAATTTCTTCTTTTTATAAAATAGGTGGATGGAGAGAGAAAGAAAAGGCTAGAGAAGAGAGTTGGGGTCCACCAAGAGAATCAAGACCATCAGAAGAACGTGAATGGGATAGAGACAAAGAGAGGGATAGAGACAGTCAAGATCGAGAGGAGAACGACAAGGACTCTGAACGAGAAAGGGACAGAGAGAGAGATGGAGACCGGGAGGATCGCTTCAGAAGACCCAGGTTGGAATTACCCTACTTGTAGTTCTCTTACACTTTGCTATGCACTCCAAATCATTTTTGATAAGTAATACCATTTAGATAAACAGAGTATCTAGAAAGTAAAAAAAAATGGCTGTGGGAGGGGGAGCTTAACTCTTATTGGCTGCCTGCAGGTTGTTTAGCAGGTAAATGGGCCAGTCTGGGTGTCTACTACTCCTATTTCTTAGAGCAATGAATTATCTTAATTGTCTTTAAATTATCCTTTCTTGTTGGTTTTTGAGAAGATGAAGTGTTAATGTGTAGCTTAGGATGACCTGAATTCCAGTTTTTATCCAGCACTCATATGCTGAGATTTATAGTCTGTTGATAACACGCCCAGTTTTTATTAGCAGTAAAAGTTCTAGCAAACCTGGTGGGGAAAGTTCTCTGTATTTTGTCCAGCATGGCAGGCAGCAGCTTCGTGTGGCTAGTAATCTAGCTCTAGGAGTATGGGTTGTGCTGTTGTAGGTGAAGTGGTCTAGGTGCCTTAGATCCCAGATTGAGATTGAGGTGTTGGGAGTTTAAACCTCAGAATAATTAACTGGATTTGGTGTGTTATGTGTGTTCGTGTCGTCCCCTCACACCCCACCCCCGTACCACACATACTTTTTTTTTTTTTTTTTTTTTGAGGCAGGGTTTCTCTGTGAAGCCCTGGCTACCCTGGATCTCATTCTGTAGGTCAGGCTGGCCTCAAATTGGTATGCACCACCACCCACGAGGCTGGTGTGTTGAAATTACCCATGTATTCTATCAAGAGCTGAACTTGTTACTTTAAATGGCTACAGGGATGAAGGTGGCTGGAGACGAGGACCAGCAGAAGAATCTTCAAGCTGGCGAGATTCAAGTCGCCGTGATGATAGAGACCGGGATGACCGTCGCCGGGAAAGAGATGATCGTCGTGATCTGAGAGACCTGAGAGAAAGAAGGGATTTAAGAGATGACAGAGACCGGAGAGGACCTCCCCTCAGATCAGAGCGAGAAGAAGGTAGAGACATTTTGGGTGTCAGAATGAACAGTTTTGTGGCAGGATTGGGGCTTTATATAATTATCCTTTAGATTTATATGAACATTGAAAATAAGAGCAAATGTAGTGTATGTAGTTATCAGCTTGTGTATAAGGCAAGTGTACAATAAACTAAATGATAAGTAGCAGAAACTGGTGAGAATGGAGAGAACAGTATTAATTGTATAAGGTCCTGGTGTATGAACACAGGTGTGTAAATGCAAAGACATTCTGGGGCTGGTGAGATGGCTCAGTGAGTGAAGCTCTTACTTGGCAACTTGATGTCAGTCCTGAAAACAATATTTTAAATTTTATCTTTTTGTTTTTGGATTTTTTTTTTTTTTTTTTTTGAGGCAGTGTTGCGCTATGTGTAACCCTGGCTGTCCCAGAATCTGTAGTCCAGGTTGGCCTACAATTCAGATCTGCCTGCCTCTGCCTTCCAAGTGATGGCATTAAAGGTGAGCACTGCCACCACCACTTGGCAAAACAACAACAACAAATTTTAAGTATTTTTAGTTAGTTTAAGATGTCTGTTGTACTTCCGTGCTTTCCTTACATGGTTTTTAACAGTTTGCTTGCTCATCGGGATCAGAAGAGTATTAAAACTATAACTTGAAATCTCATATTTTATGATTCATTTGCTAAAATTCAACAGCCAAAAATTCTCTATTGGACATTTTTATTCTGATAGTTTTTATCCTGTGTTCAGTTTGTAACTGTTAAGATATTTCTATGGTCAAGGATTTCTGTTTGCAATTTTTCAATTATATCTACAAGTTCATATTTTAAAAGGTTTTTTTGTGTCAGAAATGACAAAATTAAAATGTGGACAAATAATTAAAATGACAACAAATTAATTAAAAAATGTGATTCTGCATTGTTGATTTTCTCAATAGTTTAAGGTGGGCATTTCTTTAGCCTCACTTGTTTATTTTGAACCAATAAAATAGTTCAAACTTCGACTTTTTTTTTCTTCCCTTTTCTAGCAAGCTCTTGGAGACGAGCTGATGACAGGAAAGATGACCGGACTGAAGAACGGGATCTACCTCGTCGTGTTCCTCCTCCAGCTCTTTCAAGAGAGAGGGAGAGAGAACGAGAAGGTGAGAAAGAGAAAGCATCCTGGAGAGCTGAGAAAGACAGGGAATCCCTTCGTCGTACTAAGAATGAAACTGATGAAGACGGATGGACAACAGTACGACGCTAAGGCCAAGACGATGGAGTCAAACTTGTGTCTTACCACATAGGTTTGATCACATTCAAGGATTATTATACTTGTGCTTCACCCGGTCTAAATTGAATTCTTTAATGTTGTCTCACCATAACACAAAAAGCATGAACTTGTATTAATCATATATAATAGATTGATCATGCACTGTATTCACAGGAGGTTGAAAAACCATGCCATTTTCTGGAATTTAAGGTGTTGCATTATTTCATCAATCATTTGTTTAAAAAAAACTAAAAAATAAAAATGAACCCTTCAGGTGTTAACACCTATATCTTGGTATACAATTGATCTTTTTGTTTTGTTTTGAAATATCAAATTAATTTGGAATAAGGTAAGGTTCTGTTAAAGTATTTGAAAACCCTTTAAGCCAACAGATCTGACAGCTTTCCTATCATTAGTGGGGACATACTTTTTTGGGTATTTACTATTAACTACATTTAGGCTATAGCTTCTGATCAGTGCAGTAGACAATACAAACACTGGTTGCAATGGGTTTTCTGTAGACTACTTGAGAGAGGTGAGTATAAACATTTTGTAGTCATCATGGCACTGCTCAGGTGCAGATCAGGACAGGACAGCTTTGGGTTCCTAGAGCATTTGGTAAACTGTTCTTTTTTTCTGTTGCCAAAAGAAAACTGCTTTCCCACTAATTCATGCCTTTCAAGCATTTTAAATATGACAATATTTATAAATGTGTGGTTTGGAGGAATTGTTTAAATTTTTTCCTAATTTTCTTTCTTCAGGATAGATTTCAACAAGTAATTTGTAGTGATGACTGTGTTGACTTCAATTTTGGAGTGTAGTAGCTGTGTTAAAGAGTAATAACCATTTGGTCTCATTGAAGCCAACACAGAACTTGCTGCTGTGTTTTTTCTTCAGTGGTAAATAAAATACTTACATAATTGGTGTTAGTGTTAATTTGTTAATGGTGTTATAGTCCATGTATTCAGTTGAGGTTTTGTGAATTTGTCAATGCTATTAAAATTTATCAGTGTTAATAGCAAAGAATAACCTAACAATAACACAAAGCAAATGGTAGCAGCTAGCAAGTTTGTGAAGCGTCCTTACCATTCACAGAATCTATTGGGAAAAGGAAAAACAAAAAAAGCAACAGAGTTGTAGGGGATTTGTGTGACAAACTTTCAGTGGCGATGGGCTTTATACATTATAAGGTAGTGGTTTAAAAATTTGTTACAGCTGTCAGACCAGAAGAGGGAGAGGAGAGCTGATGCTCTTCTTACTGAATATGTGCTTTTTGTATGGTGCTTCCAAGGATTGGAATTTCAAACATGCAAAAGACCTAGAGATCATTGGTTATATTTGAGACAGTAACCTCCTATGTATGCATTTACTAGTGAGCCAGACACTACTGTGATGCCAGAGATAATCCCCAGCAAGTGATTATTTTAATCAACTACATATAGTTGAATGCATATGGTGGGGGTAGCCTGCAGATCTATCTTTGCAGCTTAGCTGGGGTTCCAGACATTGCATTCTTGTTGTTGTTCTGGGAGAGAACCCAGAGAACAGGGTAGGGGCAGAAATATCTGATGCTTCTGCTTTGTGGTCTAGCTCTTGGGATTCCACTATCACAGCGCTCTCTCCATACATTTAACAAATTAAAGGAAAGCTGATTAATCTCTAGGTGAGCCCTATGGCTTTTGGCAGTTGTAAACAATGGAACCTTACAGCTCCTGTAGCTGTTCTTGAAGGTAGAGAGGCCCCTCAGAAGATCTTTATCATGCTTGCCCAGAGTGCCAACCAGGAAGGGGTTTGAACCTATGTGTAGGTATAGTCAATAACCACCAGTACCACATGACATGTAATCTCAGAACTTTGTTGGGGGAGGCAGAAGAATACTGATATTTTCCAGGTCAGCAATAGAACTACAAGACACTGGAGGGAATGCTCTTACCAAGACGCTTAAGACAACAAAATCAATCTGAAATAACATTTCTGATAGTTTTGAAATACATGGTTTTGGTTTAATATATCTGACAAAAGTTCTAATCAAAGCTATTTAACTTGTGAACAGGATTTTGTAGGAAAAATAAAGTACAAAGAAGTAAAAAGCCACTAGAATTAACAAGTTTGGACAGACAGGCTAAAGCATAGCACAGCCTGTTGTGCTCATGGAGAAGGTGTTACAGGGCTGTACCTTTTGTGGTTTAACCAGATACACAGTGTGTTCTTAGAAGCCAACCTTGTCACAGTTTTGTATTAAGCTTTGGGTCTTAAGTTTCATTTACTTTTCTGTTATGGGGATTGATGCTAGGGTTTTATGCATTCTAGGCAAGTGCTCTACCATTGAGTGTATCTCTAGCCCTAAACTTGAGTTTCTACTGTAAGCATTTTTACAGAACCTTTATAAAGTGTCACATTCCAAGGATTACTTAGCCTCCCTCTGCCTCAGGAGTGCTAGGATTAAAGACTCATACCTGGCTCCAAGGGTTTGGTGGTGGTGGTGGTGGTGGGTCTATTTCCTCTCGAGCTCTAACACTAGAAAACCAATATTTTTTTGTTTATCGAAGACTTTCAGTTAGCTGGTAAATTGACTTAGTATAGGGTGGAGAACATGTATGGGATGTTTTTGTGTATACATGTTCTTTGTATAAGTACATGGAGGTCAGAGGTGCCCTCAATCACATTCCACATTTTTTTTTTTTTCACACAAGGTGTTTCTTTGAATCTGGAGTTCTCCAAACATGGACCTAGCCTGCTTCCCCTGTGGTTAAGACCATAGCTTAAAAAAAAAAATCACCCAAAACTGCACATAAATGTGCACATCTGTGAAGGTCAGCCTCAGAGGGATAGTCTTCATGAGCCCACCTACATGAGATAGGGTTTTAGCAAGGCTGGCCTCTGCCTCACCAGCACTGGGAGTATAAGCATATCACCATTCCCATATTTTTATGTGGGTGCTGAGGATAGAACTCAGGTCTTTGTGCTTAGAAGCACTTTATTGGTGGCCATTTCCCCATTTATTAGTATAACATACTTAATGTGAGCACATTTTTTGGGGTTGCCTTAGTACCACTCACTGAACAGGAATGCAAATCTCAACACCCCTGGTTTTGGTAAGGTGTGTGCTCTTTAAAATTCAGGAGTTCCACCAAGGCATGTGTAGTTAAATTCAAAGAGCTGAATGACTTGATCTTGCCTTTGAGAATGCTCAGTTTTTGAAAAACAGACCAGTTAGGGAAAAGAATGTGAGTTTATGTTACCTTGAAAAACTGCCCCAAAACAAATGGTTCATTTTTTAGCAAAAGAACAAGGAACTACATGCTCTGTTAAGTTTAGGCCCAGGCCGAGTAGAATCTGCAATTCTGTGGGGCTGCAACGGTATTTTCTTCCTTGCTAAGAATGTCTTTCCACCAACCCCTTCTTGTATATGATATGATGCACCCTGTGGCCCCCACCCCCCTTTACCTAAAGGGTGCACATCTATCCACTATTTTTATATCACTCTCTGGTACATGGGGAGCCAGTTTGTTGTCAAAATTAACTGTTTCATATGAAAGTCTACTCAGTACTGTAGCTAATCTGACTACTGGAAGTTTTATATATTCTTGCCTGGTATTTTCAGATAGTGTTAGTGTTATGTCTGAGTTTATCTTAATTCACTTCTGGATGGCAGTTATATGCCATAGTCCAGCATTCAATGTGATGGATTTACTGGAAATAAGGGGTTAGGAACTTTTGCCTCAAGATTAGGTTCTGGAAGCAGACCAGTAAGAGTGGAATCATAACCAGGGAGGTCATGATACTTGCATCCAACCCTAATTATTAGAGCCTTTAAATGGTGTTTATTTTGGCACACCTGTATATCTGGAGGCAGACAGCCCAGAGTACAACCTTCTGGATCTCAGGTTATTGCTTCATAGTTTCCCATTTTCTATTTAGGAAGCCTGAAATGGAACAATCAAGGTGAGTTAAAAGACTGTTCTTGGGTTTCCTTCTTTCTGATCTTAGCATCAGACATGATAAAGAATTGGACAAGTTGGGGAATGGTGCATAGAGGAAATGCTAAGTAGGAGTTACAGGGGAGATTAATGTATTCGTATACTGTCACTGTATAAATACACAAGTCTCTTAAACAGCACCATTTCCAAATATGAGCATGATATGATTAGGACTTGGCACAGTTTTAAGGGTAGGAAGGGCTACTTGCTAATTCAGTAGAATATCGGATACATAAAAGGTTAAGAACGATTCTACCTGCTACAGATTGTGCCTTTAAACCTCCCAGTTAGGACAGAAACAAGCCACGAGGAGGAACACCCTCTTAAATTAATACTGGGACGTGTACTGAATTACCTGCAAATAGAGTTAAGGAGAAACTTAAAAAGTTAATAAATTGCATCAAACAATAAAATAGACATTTGCCGACATTCCATAAAATGGTTAGTTTTACACACTAAAGTTCAGAGGCTATTAAAAAATACTCTAGACCTAATAAAGTGCCTCCATTCATGAAACGAAACATCCCAAATCAGAGACAATTTCATAACGATGCGCACCTAAAATAGGCCGACGTATACAGTAAGCAACTCCAGTCGCCACTTAAAGCCGGTGGCATACTCGGTCAGTCCTCACGGTTCTGGATGCGCGCTTTAGAAACTAAAGACAAAATTCAAGATTTCAACGTCAGAGACCCGACCATTCCACTGGAGACTGCTGCGCCCCGCCGGCTTCCGCAAAACGAAGACCACTTCAAAGTTGAGTCACGGGAAAGGAGGCGCGACCATGACTTCAGGTGTCCACAGCCCGGCCCTAGCGCAGCTTCTTGCTGGGCAGGCTGTCCCTAGTGTTGCGCAGCGGCGGGCGGGCAGCAGGCGGTGGCACTTTGGAAAGCGGGCAATATTTGATGGTGTGTGCGTTGTCGCCGCTGGCACCGCACAAGGGGCACGTGTAGCGGCGCAGAACCGGGCAGAGCACTCGGCCGTCGGGGCCCTTGAGGATGTGTGTGGTATAGAGCGCCACCGCCTCCTTGTTGTTCCGGCAGAACACACACACCTGCAGCTCGGGTTTCAGCAGACGTGCGGCCCCGGAGGCCGCGTGCAGACGAGGCTCGGCCGCCCACGCAGGGCCCGGCACCTCTCGCGGCGTCACCTCGGCCGTGGGGGCGGCGGAGGCGGCGGGCGCGCAGCTCAGCAGCACCGCGGCGGCGCGCCCTGCGAACGGGTTTAGCTCAGCGAAGCGCTCCTCCAGCAGCCCGGCCTCGGCAGTGCCGGCGCACAGCTCTAGCGCGCGCAGTTCCAGCGCGCCGCCCAGGTAGCGGTCCCGGGCCCCTGGCTCATCGCCATCGTCGTCCTCCTCGTCGTCGGGCGGCTCAAGCGTGGGCCCCGCCGCCAAGGGCCCGGACCCTTCGTGCGAGGAGCAGTGGGACGAGGAGGGCGGGGAGCTGCGGTCTCCAGCCCTGGTGATGAGCGTGGCGAGCCCCAGGTAGTCGTTCCAGGAGCTGAAGGGCTGCGGGTGCACCGGGCCCGGGGCGCTCATGTAGCGGGCGCTGGGCACGAGCGCCATAGGCGCGGGGGCGCGGGCGCGGCGGGGCGAGCGTGGCGCCCAAGGGAAAGCCTCCATGGGCCGGCAGCGGGCCGCGCGCCTCCCCGCCGCCGGCACAGGCCGGACGGAAGGGACGCAAGAGCCTGCCCACCGGCCTGCCTCGGGGTGGGGCAGCCTTGCCTCCTTTTATCGCTCCCGCTTCCCCCGGTGCCCCTCCTCTCTGTCTCGGCCCTGCCCCCTGCGATCCTCCGCCGGGGCCACCGCGCCCGCGCCCCCGGACGGAGGCGGAGCGGAGGCGGGTGCGCGCTCCTCTCCAGCCCCGCGCGCCTCCTGCGCCCCGCGCGCTGCGCCCACCTCGCCAGCTGCGGGGCGCCTGGCATCCTGCGAGGGGGCGGGTGAGGCGCCGCCTCGGGCCCTGGCGCTCAATGGCTGCCGACCTGACTCCGCGAGCGCCGCTCGGGATGGTGATTGGTGGTAGCCAGGGAGGAGGCGGGCGGCGGCTGTGTGTGTTGGGGTGGGTGGGGGGAGGTTTTGCAGAGAGGGCCGGGAGGGGCGGTGGCTGGGGCTAGCCTTCGCCCCAGTGTGGGGACTGCCACATTTGCTTTTCTCTCTGCGGGGTAGTGAGATGCCGTGGACTCAGATCGCGATGGAGCCACTGGTATACAAGTATCCACCTGCAGCGTTGGCTGGACCGAGGGTGGGGGTGGGGGGAGAGTAAGGTCTGAGACCACCATTACCCCTTGCCTTTCAACGTCATCAGCAAGAAAAGCTGTGAGAGGCAGAGCTAGGCGCCATCTCCCTTCAAAGCCCAACTAGAGACCCAGTGACTTCGGTTGGCACAACGCTTCGGAGCTCTTTCCACAGGGTGAATCCTCCCACAAACTTTGAGGCTCAGGGAGGAAGCTCACGGAAGTAAATGGTAGAGAATCATAGCAGGTTCAACAGGTGTTCAGAAACTGGGGGCAGTAAGATATTTACTTAAATGGTATTGAGGACCGGGCAAGAAATTCTTTCTATGGGCTTGTTTGCTTGAAGCTCATCTTCTGGGGTCTTATATTGAAATCTAGAGTCTGTGCAACTTGAAAAACAGCGTATTCGATGCTTTGAAATGAGTAACTTTTTTTTTTTTTTTTTTTTTGGCAAAACCCTGGAGAGTAAAGGACTTACTAGGAGGGAAAGAGGCAACTTAAAATGCAAACACCAACAACTTCAAAAAATAACTTGAAACTTCAAAAAAATGTGACGTGACCTAGGATGAGGGACAGAAAAACACCTTTGTTGGCTGGGCAGATAGGTAGGAGAGCTGGTTTTGTTTTTTCCACTTTGCACCATACAGTGTCCGTGGAAGCGAGGAGATAGGATCCCTAATGCTATCAGCTTTCTGTAGATGACAAGCCACAGTCACATGACTTGCCATGTCTAGCACAGGATGCTCAGAACTTGGTTCTGGCTTGGGTTGTTAGAATGAATGTGTGAATGGTGAAACAGATCGGCCATGAGAACAATCTTTGGGATCATCTTTTCTTTATGGGTGATAAAAATGAGACCCCCAAGAAGAGATGGAGTTCTTGAAGGTCAAACAGTGACTATGTGACAGTCACAATTAGGACTCTGGCCTCATTACTCCTGGCCAAGTGACCTCCCCAAATACCGTGGCACAGAAGGTATTTCAGGCTAGGTTGGTGTTATCATTGGGTAGCTGGAAAGAAATAAGTTGGAATGATGGATTTGTCTTTGCTTGACGCCCTGCCTACAAGGAGCTATACAAATCACACTGGAGGTACAGGATTAGGCCTGAAGCAAGAAAGGGACGCCTGAGCTGGGCAGTGGTGGTGCATTCCTTTAATCTTAGTACTTGGGAGGCAGGGCAGGCAGATTTCTGTGGGTCCGAGGCCCATCTGGTCTACAAAGCAAGTTCCAGGACAGCCAGAGCTGTTAGACAGGAAGAGAAACCTTGTCTTGAAAAACAAAACAAAAATAAAGCAAAACAGAAAGAAAGAAAGTGGCATCTCTTCTGACCAGCTGTCAAGTTAGGGCTTGAAGATATGTTGTTCATGTTCTTTCTCATGCCCTAGCTGCCAGTGTTTGGTAGAGACCTAAAGCCATGCGGGAATACTTGGCACTTGGCAATGTGGTTCCTTTTTAAAGTTTGTGTTGGCACTCAGGCTCAAAGTCACCTTTATTTCCTCCCTCTCTCCCACCAAAAACAAACAGAAGAACTCTAGCGCTGTGGGTCTCCCACAGAAGCCTGGCAGGTTTGCTGACACCGAACTCGAGCTCTTACCACAAGCACGGTGGCCCCCAGAGGGGTATGAAGATTATGATTCTGTAAATGGAAAATTCCACTCTGTACATGTGTCTACGCTGTCTGCATACTTTCAATGCATGCAGAGATTTCAAGCTCTGAAGACTCCTCTTAGCCCTATTCTGAGAGAAACACTTCAAGCAAAGTTTAAACCTGGTCAGCTTCCTTTGGGTCAGGCTAGAGCTGGAAAGGCAAATAAGAGACAGGCCCTTTGTCTTCCTCCACATGTTTCTTAGTCCCTGTGGTTAAGTGAGAACAAAACAATTTTATTGTGTTTTGGGGTGCCCACTCTGCTCTCCACTTGTGTACGTGTGTGTGTGTGTGTGTGTGTGTGTGAGAGAGAGAGAGAGAGAGAGAGAGAGAAAGAGAGAGAGAGAGCGAGCGCATGTGACACACTGCGTGAAAGTCAGAGGACAACTTTCAGGAGTGGGGTTTCTTCACCTTTGTGTGGGTTGAACCTTGACTGTCAGGCTTGCAAGGCAAGGGCTTTGCCCTGCTGAACCATCTTGATAGCCCAAGGATAAAATGTTTACACGCCTTGGGTAGTTCCTGCAGCCTGAAGGCACGGATGCTGGTAGAAAGAGGTCCTGGAAGGGTGTAAAAGGAGCGTGTGTATCCTGGGGCACAACCACATGAGTTGCTGCTTCCCACGGCCACTCTCACTCACTCTCGAGTGTTAAGTAGAAGTTTGACCCAGAAAGAGAGTTTGAAAATAAGATCATGAAGGCTTTTTAAATGTCCTTAAGTGCGCACATGGCTTCCATACAAAGGGAGGTTTTGCTAATAGTGACTTTGGAACCTCTAGAGTGGGTGGCTGCTCCAGGTCTGGGCTAAATAAACATTTACTTTTTGTAACTGAATGTAGGCGCCTCTCTCTCTCTCACTCTCTCTCTCTCTCTCTCTCTCTCTCTCTCTCTCTCTGGAACTGGCAACAGACATATTCCAGTACATCCCATGAAGTTAAACTGCCCATTCATTCTCCAAGAGTCTGAATGCAGCAGACAGAAATAACCAGTGTGAAAATTTTTGTTTTTGTTTTAATAAAATATACTCATCCATTGGAGGAAAGAAGGCAGGTGGACATGGACCTCGTCTCAGCTCCCTTTTGAAGTGGGCTTGACTGGCTGGACAGAGGCTGTGGTGGGCAGGGTGGGCGTGGGGGTGCTGTTTGTGCTGTGTTCCTTTCCCCACACACTCCTAGCCTGGCTGTTTCCTTTGTTGGTAGCAGAACTGAGCTATGCACAGACTGTGGGTGGATTGAAGCATGACCTCTCCAGACTTCACCTCTGAGTAATGAGG
Source organism: Chionomys nivalis (assembly GCF_950005125.1). Lineage (NCBI taxonomy): Eukaryota > Metazoa > Chordata > Mammalia > Rodentia > Cricetidae > Chionomys > Chionomys nivalis. The sequence continues at coordinate 544,808 of NC_080093.1, forward strand.
CAATTTGGCCAGGTACCAGAAAGCTAGAGATACAGCTTGTTGGGCAGTGGGTTTTCACTGGCCTGCTTGCCAGGCTCTGGTGAATACCTCAAAGTGCTTTTTCCTACTGGAGGATCTGTTTGAAGGACCTTGACCTTAGCCATGCCATACCTCTGGCCAACTTTTGCTTAATGCTCATGCCCTGTGAAGTCATAGAGCTGGACATGGCAGAGACACCCCTGGGTGAAGTGGCTTTACTAGGCTCTGGTGGGGCTTTGAATGAGGGACTTAAGGTCTCTGGGCCCCAGTCCCTTCCTGTGAGCCTTGAAGGGGCTCCTCAGGGAAAATGGCAGGCACCTTGCCCTGCTTTCTTAATTCTGTGTTCCACCCTCACCTTGTAACTTGGGATAGGTCTAAGGCAAGCAGAGATATCTCACTTTTATGGCTCCCACTGAGTGAGAAGGCTGGTGATCTAGCCGTAGCCCTTGAACTTGCGATGTAAGCAGATATCTGTAAGAGGGTTCTTAGGAAGGAGTTTTCTCCATACTTAAGACAAAATCGTTAAAACTAAGGCCCAGAGAACCTCGCAGAAGAGAGGGCAGAAAGATTATAAGAGGCAGAGGACCAGGATGTCTGCTGTGAGATAGTGCTTTCTACATATGACAGGAAGCTGTGTCCATGAAATCTTAGCAGTGTGGTTGCTTAAATAAGACCCGGAAAAATGACAAAAGCAGTTGAAATGCCAATGTGAATGGGGAAAATTTCACAAGCTCTCATCCCTAGAGGAAGAACTACAGGTAAGTAATGGTTGCTGAGAGAGGAAGTCATCTCCAGGCAAGAACCCAATAGATTATCCGGTCCCTAGTGTCAGTTCTAACACACATAGAAGCAACACTTTGGAGGCAGAGACAGGTGGATCTCTGTGAGTTCAAGGCCAGTATGGTCTACATAATGAGACCTGATTTAAAAAAAACAAACAAAGAAACAAAGAACAAGAATAAAAAGGGACACAGAAGCTGGAGGGAGGACAGGAAGGGAGGAAATGATATAAATACAACACTTACATATGAAAGTCTCAAAACAAATTTTCATATAACAAAATCCAAAAACTCAGTATCTACCAGGAAATCCCTTCCTCGACTCAGGTTATGGAGCTGGAGGTAATGAGGCTTCAGGATAAAGCTGAGGAAATGCTTATTTTAAAAAGCCGTGGTTACATTTTTGTTGGTGACTTGTTACATGACATAATTAAATGTCTTTGTGGTTGGGGTGCTTGGAGTCAGATCCTCTTACTTGCAGCTGGCTTTACTGGAATTTTGTGGTCCTATGAAAATTTATTTGTCACTTGTCTAAAAGGATGCTTTGTTCTGGTCAGACAGAGGTGACATCTGTGTCAGAGTCCCCCATTCTCTGCTCACTCTCTGCCTCCCTCCCTCTCTTTTTTTTTTCCCTGTTTGAGTTAAGGTCTTACTATGCAGCTCAGGTTGGCCTGGAACTTGATGTATATGTAGCCAAGGCTGGTCCTCTAAGTCAGGATCCTCCTGCCTCTACCACCTGAGTGTTGGGATTAAGGGTGTGGTTCACCTTGCCTTGCACTATGTCAGGCTTCTGTATGTGTGGACAAGGGCTGAAAGAGAATCAGGAGAATCAGATCAGGGCGTCTCTTCTCTCACTCCCTGCCTTGGATACCGTCTCCCATGGAGCCCAGGGGCTTTAGTTTCCCTTGTGCTCAGATTTACCTGATAAGTGTCAGGTCTGAGCCTTGCACCTGTGTCTTTCTTGCTCCAAAGGTTCTTTTACCTGTGTCCCTTTTGCCCCTTTAAGTGTTTGAAGTGTTTCTGGGGACTTAAGGGATTTAACTAAGGGTGTGGAGCCAGGCAGTAACACATTGTGGCAGGTGGGGACAGAGAAAACGTGGGAATATCCTAATCTGAGTTAGAGAGGTCCTCCAGTCTCCAAAAGCAGATCTGTGTAAATGCAGTCTGGATGTTTGTCCATTGATAAGGATTTGGGTTAAGTGAGTGGGCATTTCTCTTAGTTACATATTTTTTTTTTTGTTTTTGTTTTTTGTTTTTAGGTATCTGGAGTTCCCAATTGTGTTTAAAGCAGACTATGCACGAAGGAAATAGGTTGAAGAACTGATGTCCCTGGTCTATGGGGTTTATAGTAATGGTAATGGGAGGTTGAGGGTTCCAAACTCTGGTAGTGCCTAGTTTAAACTCAAAACAGTTCTGAATACCTTTTCTAGCAGCCAAGCCTGGTACCTATTTCACAGACATGAACATTAGGTTTGGGTAGGTTAAAAACAACTCCAGCATCCTAAAACTGGGTGGTGGTGTTTCTCTAAACCCTAGTATCTCTGAGTATCCCCAACTTCATTTAGGATTCCACACATCCAGCCTCACTACCCTCTTCATGCACCCCGTAAAGGGATCATCTCCCCCCCCCCACCTTCTTTACTCCTGCTCTGACATAAGTGGTGAAGGCTAAATGGCTGAGTCACTTTGGAAAACAAGTTTATTTATCGCCCTTTGGTATGAGCAGTGTGCAGAATAGTAACTGAAGGACTACCTGCCGGTTACATTGTTTTTAAAAATTTTAGACACCAGCTGTGGGTATAGTTCAGTAGTAGAGCACTTTGTGATCAAGCAGAGCTCAGGGTTCCATCTCCAGTGCATCAAAAATGAGAAAAAAATATACAGTATACCAGACCTAATGGTATATACATCTGCAGTCCCAGCACTGGGGAGGCTGAGGCAGAAAAACCATAGATTTGAGGCCAGCCTGGGATACAGTGTATCTCAAATTAAAAAAAAAAACAAAACATAAATTACTCTCTGTCCCGCTAATTCTACTCCCGGAGAAATGAAAATACAGGTCCCCACAAAGCCTTGCACACCCACATTCTCAGCATCTCTCGGCCGAAACCTGAAATCCAACCAAGTTTTTACCTACTGGGCTTTGGTCGACAAGGCACAGAATGGAACACTCTTCCGCACTGATGCACTGGGAAAGGAGCTAGATGTAAAGACTGCTTATTGTCTGAGTCTGCTTACGTGGAATTTCTAGGTGGTCTACGGCAGGTGGGCTTGACTTCAAACAGGCATGAAGGACCTTCTGCGAGCAATGAGAGTGTTCCCAGACTCAGTGGTGGTGAGGTTTGCACAACTGTTATGAATTTATAGAATACTTACGATGGGTAAATTTTATGGAGATACACATCCTACCCCAAGAAGGTTACCATTGTTCACACAGCATTATTCTTAATTGCTCCAGACAGGAAACAGCTCAAATGTTCATCGGCAGTAGAATGGATAAATAAACTCTGAGACGTTTATTCAATGGATCCTGTTGAGCAGTATTAATGAGTCAATTATAGCGACACGAGAAAATGTGGCACCAGGAGCATAAGGGCAAATGATGGAAATACAATTAGAGAAGAGTGAATTGTGTGGCGTTTCCATTTTGCCAAGATGTTAACTATTAATTTTAGGGGGCTGGTGGGAACCTCCTTTAGCTAATGGCCTTTAAGAGGCTGGACCAGGTTGGGGCGTGACTTAGGGTACCCAAAAGCCGTGGTCCCTCCCAGCTCCCTCTCTTCTACTTGCGAGCTACACTGGATGTTGGGCCCCATTCCTGTTTCCTTGCTGTGATCCGCGAGTTTCCCTTTAATAAAAAAAAACCTTAGAATACTCTATTCGGCATTATCTTGAGATTATTTGACTCGCGTTCCCCCATTTGACACGTTCTGCACCTTTGATTTGTCCTTGATATCTGTTCTGGGTCCAGCATAACAAACCAATAAAGAAGTTTAATGTCACTAATAGGGTTTTGGGTGGTTTCAGGAGCCCTAGTAGCCAATTAACTAAGTTGTAAACAACTAGTTAATTTGTAACCAATTGACAGATTGAAGAGTCACAGACAACTTGTTTTCTTTATCTCACCTCTGTTCTCTTGGTAAGAGCTGACTGAAGTTGGTAGATGGTCTCAGAATCACCTTTGGTTCTGCTTAAATACACTACTCAATATAATTGGTCTACAAAATCTTTCCTTTCTTCTTTCCTTTTTTTGTTTGTTTGTTTTGTATTGTTTTTGTTTCCCAAGACAGGGTTTCCCTGTGCAGCTCAGGCTGTTCTGGAACTCACTCTGTAGATCAGGCTGGCCTCGAACTCAGAGATCCACCTGCCTCTGCCTCTCAAGTGTAGCACGATTACTAAAGAACCAGTGGCTAGCTGTTTTGCTTTTCTGACCTTTAGGTTGACCCCAATATCTGGCTCTGGATTTTTAGTAATCATGCTAAATGATTACTAAATGGCATGGGCCACTACCTCCCTGCCTTTTTTCTTTCTTTTAAGACAGAGTCTCACTATGTAGCCCTGGTGGGCCTGGGACTTGCTATGTATACCAGGCTAGCCTAGAACACAGATGAATGTGTTTGCCTCTGTCTCTCAAGTATTGGGATTAAAGATGTGTGTCACTACACCCAGGGGAAAATTTCATTTTAACACTAAAACACAAAACAAAGTGCCACTTAATGGCAAACACATGTAGTACAACTTGAGAGAAGAATAAAGGGGTGGGTGGTTGAGGAGACAACTCGATCAACGTAACAATAGGACACTTTCAGAGTACAAGGACTGGAGTTCCATCCTCAGAACCCACATAACACAACACACACACACACACACACACCCCACAACAAAAACAAAACAGCAGCTCTGAGCATAGTGGCGCATGCTTGTAGTCTCTTTGGCTAGCCAGTCTAGCTGAATCGGCAAGCTTCAGTCTAATGAGATACCCTGTCTTGAGGGAAAACACCCAGGGTTGTCCTCTGGCCTCTGTATATACATCACATAAACAAATAATGGGTGAAAGACAGTAAGGTGTAGGACAGTGCTCCTTTGGGAGCCTGAAGATGACATGGGACTGGGAGAGATTGAAGGCAATGGTTGGTTTGGTGGCTGCTTCATTCCTTCCTTCCTTTCCTCATTTTAAGACAGGATCTCTTGTTCAGGTTGGGTGTATAGCTGAGGGTGACATTTAGCATCGGATCCCTCTGCTTTTAGTTCTTGTAATCTTGGGATTATCAAGGTGTTACCATGCTTGGCTTTTTGTTTGTTTTGTTTTGTTTTTCTGAGGTAGGGTTTCCTCTGTGTAGCCCTGGCTGTCCTGCCACTCACTGTGTAGACCCGGCTGGTCTCAAACTCAGAGATCCTCCTGGTTTTGCCTCCTGAGTGCTGGGATTAAAGGTGTGTGTCACCACCCTCTGGCTATGTCTAACTTTTTTTATTTTTATGATAATCTTTTGAAACTTTAATAAAAATTTTTTGCTGGGCCTGGGGTGTAGACCTATAGACTCAGCTACTTAGGAGGCTGAGGCAGGGATGACCTATAAAACTAGGAGTTTGGGGCTACCCTGGGAGTATGTAGTGAGATCCCATCACTTAAAATGAGATGGGCGGGGAACTGGCTCAGTGGTTAAGAGTGTGTACTGCTTTTCCAAAGGATCTGAGTTCAGATCATCATGTACTCAGATGTTCAGGAGAGAAGGCTGAAGTGTGAGCTGATGGAGAGGAGACGCTGCTTGAGGACCCCATAGTGACCCCTTCACCCTTTGTGTCTGTAATTTAGTGTCAGTGTTCAGACTTCCTTTTGTGTAAATCTCTCTCGGATTGTAATTGACATTTCCACCTGTTTACAGCATTTAAAAGTTGCCAAACTTCAACCGGGAATGGTGGCCCACGACTTTAATCCCTGCAGAACCAGGTAGATCTTTGTGAGTTCAGTCCAGTCTGGTCTATATAGTGAGTTCCATAACAGCCAGGGGTATTTTGAGCAGGGATTCTCAACCTTCCTAATGCTGCAACCCCTTAATTACAATTCCTCATGTTATAGTGACCCCAAAACATTAAATTATTTTCATTGCTACTTCAGAATTATATTTTTTGTTACTGTTATGAGTCATAATGTAAATATTTGTGTTTTCCAATGGCCTCAGGTGGCTCTTGTGAAAGAGTCGTTCAATCCCCAAAGGGGTTTGGCCCACAAGTTGAAACTGCCTGTGTAGAGACCCTGTCTCAAAAATGAACAAAAAGTTGCAGAACTTTCTTTCATGGTTGATATATCATGGCTAGAATGAAGTTGTTAATTAAAGAGTTATGTTTAAGAAATTAAACTGTTTAGCTGTGCGATGGTGGTTCCTGCCTTTAATCCCAGGACTCAGAAGGTAGAGGCAGGCAGATCTCTGTGAGTTTGAGGCCAGTTTGGTTCAAAAGAGCTAATTCCAGGACAGGCTCCAAAGCTACAGAGAAACCCTGTCTTGAAAAACAAATGAAACAGAAAACTAAAAGAAATTAAACTGTTTAAGAAGAAGCACATGCAAATCCTTATTCTTTCTCTGAACTGGGATGTGTGTGGGGGTGTTTCTTCCAAACCATTTAGATCATTGGTTCTCAACCCATGGATCTCAACCCCTTTGCCAAATTTCTATCTCCAAAAATATTTACATTACAACATAACAGTAGCAAAATTACAGTTATGAAGTAGCAACAAAAATAATTTTGTGATTGGAGAATCATCAAAACATGAAGAACTCTGTTAAAGGGTCACAGCATTAGGAAGTTTGAGAACCACTGAATTAGACCATGAATAAAATAGCAGTGGAAAAAGCAAAAGGTTTGACAACAAAGAAAAGCAGTAAAACATTAACAACACCAAAATTTTAAAAGGCAGCAAAACCAAATACTTAGAAAAATATTTCTTCCCAAATGTATTTTATAAATATATCTGTTGAAATCAATGAGAACATGGGGTTTTTCAGTTTGTAGATGAATAAAGATATTCACACACATGTGGAAAATGTTTAATTTTTTTTTTTTACTAATTGAAGAACGGCACACTAAAGCTGCTTTAAAAGATCCACTTTATTTTTGTATATTGATTTTGTATATTGATATTAGCCTGTGTGGAGGCTAGAAGAAGGTTTGATTGCCAAGCATGTGGTGTACACCTTTAATCCTAGCAGTTTGGGAGGTAGAGGCAGGCAGATCTCTGTGAATTTGAAGTCAGTCTGTTGGTCTACACAGTGAGTTCTAGTGAGCCATGGATACCCTGTCTTGGGCAAGTTACATGAGTGCTGGGATCTGAGCTCTGGTCCTCATAATTGCTCAGCTAACTTTGTTTTAGCTTCTGAGCCATCTGTTCAGTCCTAATAAGTATTATTTTTTTTATCTTTCAAATGATCTTTGGACAAGATCACATGTAGCCTGGGTAGTTGGAATTTGCTATATAATGAAGGATGACTTTGAACTTTATCATTTGCCTTTTCCTCCTAAAGACTGGAAATTCCAAAGGTTGGTGGCACACGCCTTTAATCCCAGTACTCGGGAGGCAGAGGCAGGCGAATCTCTGTGAGTTCAAGTCCAGCCTAGTCAAGAGCTAGTTCCAGGACAGGCTCCAAAACCACAGAGAAACCCTGTCTCGAAACCTCCCCCCCCAAAAAAAAAAAACAAAAACCAAAGACTGGGAATACAGGTATTGATCACTATGCCTAGCTCTTAGGTCCTCTCCAATTGCTAAAAGCTGATAAAGCAGATTCTTTTCTGTGATTGCCTTTTGGAAAGCCATTTGGAGTATCTATTAAGAGCCCAGGGTTACAAGGCAGTGGTGGTCGACACCTTTAATCCCAGCACTTGGGAGGCATAGGCAGGAGGAT